>NW_027065937.1:0-20221 GCF_032884065.1 Artemia franciscana
CTATTTCTATGAGTCATATGCAAGACGTCATTTTAGAAAAGACTTTTTCACTATTCAATAAATAGATTCAAATCTATTTGAATCTAGAATCAAACTTTCTGTTTGATTCTAATAGAATCAATAGAATAGCACTAGTTCGTATGTGAAGTCTTGCATATGGTTCTAGAATTCTAATCTATTGATTCTAGACCAGCTAGAATCAATAGTAGATAGAACAGTGAAAGTTTGATTCTAGCTAGTCTATCTACTATTTCTATGAGTCATATGCAAGACGTCATTTTAGAAAAGACGCGCAGTGGCCGATATAGACTAGCCCATTCTCTAGCCGCCATAAAGAGTGGCACATCGAGAGGTCTATCCATGCCCAGAATCAAAGTTTTATAAAATTTTATTTCTATGAGTTTTATTAAACTTTCTTGTATTCTAATTGATTTTAAAAACTTACTATTGATTCTAGACCAGCTAGAATCAATAGTAGATAGACTAGCTAGAATCAATAAAACTTTTAATAGATTCAGCAGTGAAAGTTTGATTCTAGCTAGTCTATCTACTATTTCTATGAGTCATATGTAAGAATATAATATCGGTAGAAATAGAAAATAATATCGGCCACTGCGCGTCTTTTCTAAAATGACGTCTTGCATATGACTCATAGAAATAGTATATAGACTAGCTAGAATCAAACTATCTACTATTCCGATATACAAGATATTATTGTCTGTTAAATAGACAATAATTTCGGCCACTGCGCGTCTTTTCTAAAATGACGTCTTGCATATGACTCATAGAAATAGTAGATAGACTAGCTAGAATCAAACTTTCTTGTATTCTAATTGATTTTAAAAACTTACTATTGATTCTAGACCAGCTAGAATCAATAGTAGATAGACTAGCTAGAATCAATAAAACTTTTAATAGATTCAGCAGTGAAAGTTTGATTCTATTTCTATGAGTCATACGCATATTCTCATATGCAAGTCCTTGTGCAAAATATTTTGATTCTAGCTAGTCTATCTACTATTTCTATGAGTCATATGCAAGACGTCATTTTAGAAAAGACTTTTCACTATTCAATAAATAGATTCAAATCTATTTGAATCTAGAATCAAACTTTCTGTTTGATTCTAATAGAATCAATAGAATAGCACTAGTTCGTATGTGAAGTCTTGCATATGGTTCTAGAATTCTAATCTATTGATTCTAGACCAGCTAGAATCAATAGTAGATAGAACAGTGAAAGTTTGATTCTAGCTAGTCTATCTACTATTTCTATGAGTCATATGCAAGACGTCATTTTAGAAAAGACGCGCAGTGGCCGATATAGACTAGCCCATTCTCTAGCCGCCATAAAGAGTGGCACATCGAGAGGTCTATCCATGCCCAGAATCAAAGTTTTATAAAATTTTATTTCTATGAGTTTATTAAACTTTCTTGTATTCTAATTGATTTTAAAAACTTACTATTGATTCTAGACCAGCTAGAATCAATAGTAGATAGACTAGCTAGAATCAATAAAACTTTTAATAGATTCAGCAGTGAAAGTTTGATTCTAGCTAGTCTATCTACTATTTCTATGAGTCATATGTAAGAATATAATATCGGTAGAAATAGAAAATAATATCGGCCACTGCGCGTCTTTTCTAAAATGACGTCTTGCATATGACTCATAGAAATAGTATATAGACTAGCTAGAATCAAACTATCTACTATTCCGATATACAAGATATTATTGTCTATTAAATAGACAATAATTTCGGCCACTGCGCGTCTTTTCTAAAATGACGTCTTGCATATGACTCATAGAAATAGTAGATAGACTAGCTAGAATCAAACTTTCTTGTATTCTAATTGATTTTAAAAACTTACTATTGATTCTAGACCAGCTAGAATCAATAGTAGATAGACTAGCTAGAATCAATAAAACTTTTAATAGATTCAGCAGTGAAAGTTTGATTCTATTTCTATGAGTCATACGCATATTCTCATATGCAAGTCCTTGTGCAAAATATTTTGATTCTAGCTAGTCTATCTACTATTTCTATGAGTCATATGCAAGACGTCATTTTAGAAAAGACTTTTTCACTATTCAATAAATAGATTCAAATCTATTTGAATCTAGAATCAAAATTTCTGTTTGATTCTAATAGAATCAATAGAATAGCACTAGTTCGTATGTGACGTTTTGCATATGGTTCTAGAATTCTAATCTATTGATTCTAGACCAGCTAGAATCAATAGTAGATAGAACAGTGAAAGTTTGATTCTAGCTAGTCTATCTACTATTTCTATGAGTCATATGCAAGACGTCATTTTAGAAAAGACGCGCAGTGGCCGATATAGACTAGCCCATTCTCTAGCCGCCATAAAGAGTGGCACATCGAGCGGTCTATCCATGCCCAGAATCAAAGTTTTATAAAATTTTATTTCTATGAATTTTATTAAACTTTCTTGTATTCTAATTGATTTTAAAAACTTACTATTGATTCTAGACCAGCTAAAATCAATAGTAGATAGACTAGCTAGAATCAATAAAACTGTTAATAGATTCAGCAGTGAAAGTTTGATTTTAGCTAGTCTATCTACTATTTCTATGAGTCATATGCAAGAATATAATATCGGTAGAAATAGACAATAATATCGGCCACTGCGCGTCTTTTCTAAAATGACGTCTTGCATATGACTCATAGAAATAGTAGATAGACTAGCTAGAATCAAACTATCTACTATTCCGATATACAAGATATTATTGTCAATTAAATAGACAATAATATCGGCCACTGCGCGTCTTTTCTAAAATGACGTCTTGCATATGACTCATAGAAATAGTAGATAGACTAGCTAGAATCAAACTTTCTTGTATTCTAACTGATTTTAAAAACTTACTATTGATTCTAGACCAGCTAGAATCAATAGTAGATAGACTAGCTAGAATCAATAAAACTTTTAATAGATTCAGCAGTGAAAGTTTGATTCTATTTCTATGAGTCATACGCATATTCTCATATGCAAGTCCTTGGGCAAAATATTTTGATTCTAGCTAGTCTATCTACTATTTCTATGAGTCATATGCAAGACGTCATTTTAGAAAAGACTTTTTCACTATTCAATAAATAGATTCAAATCTATTTGAATCTAGAATCAAACTTTCTGTTTGATTCTAATAGAATCAATAGAATAGCACTAGTTCGTATGTGAAGTCTTGCATATGGTTCTAGAATTCTAATCTATTGATTCTAGACCAGCTAGAATCAATAGTAGATAGAACAGTGAAAGTTTGATTCTAGCTAGTCTATCTATTTCTATGAGTCATATGCAAGACGTCATTTTAGAAAAGACGCGCAGTGGCCGATATAGACTAGCCCATTCTCTAGCCGCCATAAAGAGTGGCCATCGAGAGGTCTATCCATGCCCAGAATCAAAGTTTTATAAAATTTTATTTCTATGAGTTTTATTAAACTTTCTTGTATTCTAATTGATTTTAAAAACTTACTATTGATTCTAGACCAGCTAGAATCAATAGTAGATAGACTAGCTAGAATCAATAAAACTTTTAATAGATTCAGCAGTGAAAGTTTGATTCTAGCTAGTCTATCTACTATTTCTATGAGTCATATGTAAGAATATAATATCGGTAGAAATAGACAATAATATCGGCCACTGCGCGTCTTTTCTAAAATGACGTCTTGCATATGACTCATAGAAATAGTAGATAGACTAGCTAGAATCAAACTATCTACTATTCCGATATAAAAGATATTATTGTCTATTAAATAGACAATAATATCGGCCACTGCGCGTTTTTTCTAAAATGACGTCTTGCATATGACTCATAGAAATAGTAGATAGACTAGCTAGAATCAAACTTTCTTGTATTCTAATTGATTTTAAAAACTTACTATTGATTCTAGACCAGCTAGAATCAATAGTAGATAGACTAGCTAGAATCAATAAAACTTTTAATAGATTCAGCAGTGAAAGTTTGATTCTATTTCTATGAGTCATACGCATATTCTCATATGCAAGTCCTTGTGCAAAATATTTTGATTCTAGCTAGTCTATCTACTTACTATTGATTCTAGACCAGCTAGAATCAATAGTAGATAGACTAGCTAGAATCAATAAAACTTTTAATAGATTCAGCAGTGAAAGTTTGATTCTATTTCTATGAGTCATACGCATATTCTCATATGCAAGTCCTTGTGCAAAATATTTTGATTCTAGCTAGTCTATCTACTATTTCTATGAGTCATATGCAAGACGTCATTTTAGAAAAGACTTTTTCACTATTCAATAAATAGATTCAAATCTATTTGAATATAGAATCAAACTTTCTGTTTGATTCTAATAGAATCAATAGAATAGCACTAGTTCGTATGTGACGTTTTGCATATGGTTCTAGAATTCTAATCTATTGATTCTAGACCAGCTAGAATCAATAGTAGATAGAACAGTGAAAGTTTGATTCGAGCTAGTCTATCTACTATTTCTATGAGTCATATGCAAGACGTCATTTTAGAAAGACGCGCAGTGGCCAATATAGACTAGCCCATTCTCTAGCAGCCATAAAGAGTGGCACATCGAGCGGTCTATCCATGCCCAGAATCAAAGTTTTATAAAATTTTATTTCTATGAGTTTTATTAAACTTTCTTGTATTCTAATTGATTTTAAAAACTTACTATTGATTCTAGACCAGCTAGAATCAATAGTAGATAGACTAGCTAGAATCAATAAAACTTTTAATAGATTCAGCAGTGAAAGTTTGATTCTAGCTAGTCTATCTACTATTTCTATGAGTCATATGCAAGAATATAATATCGTTAGAAATAGATAATAATATCGGCCACTGCGCGTCTTTTCTAAATGACGTCTTGCATATGACTCATAGAAATAGTAGATAGACTAGCTAGAATCAAACTATCTACTATTCCGATATACAAGATATTATTGTCTATTAAATAGACAATAATATCGGCCACTGCGCGTCTTTTCTAAAATGACGTCTTGCATATGACTCATAGAAATAGTAGATAGACTAGCTAGAATCAAACTTTCTTGTATTCTAATTGATTTTAAAAACTTACTATTGATTCTAGACCAGCTAGAATCAATAGTAGATAGACTAGCTAGAATCAATAAAACTTTTAATAGATTCAGCAGTGAAAGTTTGATTCTATTTCTATGAGTCATACGCATATTCTCATATAAGAGTCCTTGTGCAAAATATTTTTATTCTAGCTAGTCTATCTACTATTTCTATGAGTCATATGCAAGACGTCATTTTAGAAAAGATTTTTTCACTATTCAATAAATAGATTCAAATCTATTTGAATCTAGAATCAAACTTTCTGTTTGATTCTAATAGAATCAATAGAATAACACTAGTTCGTATGTGACGTCTTGCATATGGTTCTAGAATTCTAATCTATTGATTCTAGACCAGCTAGAATCAATAGTAGTTAGAACAGTGAAAGTTTGATTCTAGCTAGTCTATCTACTATTTCTATGAGTCATATGCAAGACGTCATTTTAGAAAAGACGTGCAGTGGCCGATATAGACTAGCCCATTCTCTAGCCGCCATAAAGAGTGGCACATCGAGCGGTCTATCCATGCCCAGAATCAAAGTTTTATAAAATTTTATTTCTATGAGTTTTATTAAACTTTCTTGTATTCTAATTGATTTTAAAAACTTACTATTGATTCTAGACCAGCTAGAATCAATAGTAGATAGACTAGCTAGAATCAATAAAACTTTTAATAGATTCAGCAGTGAAAGTTTGATTCTAGCTAGTCTATCTACTATTTCTATGAGTCATATGCAAGACGTCATTTTAGAAAAGACGCGCAGTGGCCGATATAGACTAGCCCATTCTCTAGCCGCCATAAAGAGTGGCACATCGAGAGGTCTATCCATGCCCAGAATCAAAGTTTTATAAAATTTTATTTCTATGAGTTTTATTAAACTTTCTTGTATTCTAATTGATTTTAAAAACTTACTATTGATTCTAGACCAGCTAGAATCAATAGTAGATAGACTAGCTAGAATCAATAAAACTTTTAATAGATTCAGCAGTGAAAGTTTGATTCTAGCTAGTCTATCTACTATTTCTATGAGTCATATGTAAGAATATAATATCGGTAGAAATAGACAATAATATCGGCCACTGCGCGTCTTTTCTAAAATGACGTCTTGCATATGACTCATAGAAATAGTAGATAGACTAGCTAGAATCAAATTATCTACTATTCCGATATACAAGATATTATTGTCTATTAAATAGACAATAAAATCGGCCACTGCGCGTTTTTTCTAAAATGACGTCTTGCATATGACTCATAGAAATAGTAGATAGACTAGCTAGAATCAAACTTTCTTGTATTCTAATGATTTTAAAAACTTACTATTGATTCTAGACCAGATAGAATCAATAGTAGATAGACTAGCTAGAATCAATAAAACTTTTAATAGATTCAGCAGTGAAAGTTTGATTCTATTTCTATGAGTCATACGCATATTCTCATATGCAAGTCCTTGGGCAAAATATTTTGATTCTAGCTAGTCTATCTACTATTTCTATGAGTCATATGCAAGACGTCATTTTAGAAAAGACTTTTTCACTATTCAATAAATAGATTCAAATCTATTTGAATCTAGAATCAAACTTTCTGTTTGATTCTAATAGAATCAATAGAATAGCACTAGTTCGTATGTGAAGTCTTGCATATGGTTCTAGAATTCTAATCTATTGATTCTAGACCAGCTAGAATCAATAGTAGATAGAACAGTGAAAGTTTGATTCTAGCTAGTCTATCTACTATTTCTATGAGTCATATGCAAGACGTCATTTTAGAAAAGACGCGCAGTGGCCGATATAGACTAGCCCATTCTCTAGCCGCCATAAGAGTGGCACATCGAGAGGTCTATCCATGCCCAGAATCAAAGTTTTATAAAATTTTATTTCTATGAGTTTTATTAAACTTTCTTGTATTCTAATTGATTTTAAAACTTACTATTGATTCTAGACCAGCTAGAATCAATAGTAGATAGACTAGCTAGAATCAATAAAACTTTTAATAGATTCAGCAGTGAAAGTTTGATTCTAGCTAGTCTATCTACTATTTCTATGAGTCATATGTAAGAATATAATATCGGTAGAAATAGACAATAATATCGGCCACTGCGCGTCTTTTCTAAAATGACGTCTTGCATATGACTCATAGAAATAGTAGATAGACTAGCTAGAATCAAACTATCTACTATTCCGATATACAAGATATTATTGTCTATTAAATAGACAATAATATCGGCCACTGCGCGTTTTTTCTAAAATGACGTCTTGCATATGACTCATAGAAATAGTAGATAGACTAGCTAGAATCAAACTTTCTTGTACTCTAATTGATTTTAAAAACTTACTATTGATTCTAGACCAGCTAGAATCAATAGTAGATAGACTAGCTAGAATCAATAAAACTTTTAATAGATTCAGCAGTGAAAGTTTGATTCTATTTCTATGAGTCATACGCATATTCTCATATGCAAGTCCTTGTGCAAAATATTTTGATTCTAGCTAGTCTATCTACTATTTCTATGAGTCATATGCAAGACGTCATTTTAGAAAAGACTTTTTCACTATTCAATAAATAGATTCAAATCTATTTGAATATAGAATCAAACTTTCTGTTTGATTCTAATAGAATCAATAGAATAGCACTAGTTCGTATGTGACGTTTTGCATATGGTTCTAGAATTCTAATCTATTGATTCTAGACCAGCTAGAATCAATAGTAGATAGAACAGTGAAAGTTTGATTCTAGCTAGTCTATCTACTATTTCTATGAGTCATATGCAAGACGTCATTTTAGAAAGACGCGCAGTGGCCAATATAGACTAGCCCATTCTCTAGCAGCCATAAAGAGTGGCACATCGAGCGGTCTATCCATGCCCAGAATCAAAGTTTTATAAAATTTTATTTCTATGAGTTTTATTAAACTTTCTTGTATTCTAATTGATTTTAAAAACTTACTATTGATTCTAGACCAGCTAGAATCAATAGTAGATAGACTAGCTAGAATCAATAAAACTTTTAATAGATTCAGCAGTGAAAGTTTGATTCTAGCTAGTCTATCTACTATTTCTATGAGTCATATGCAAGAATATAATATCGTTAGAAATAGATAATAATATCGGCCACTGCGCGTCTTTTCTAAAATGACGTCTTGCATATGACTCATAGAAATAGTAGATAGACTAGCTAGAATCAAACTATCTACTATTCCGATATACAAGATATTATTGTCTATTAAATAGACAATAATATCGGCCACTGCGCGTCTTTTCTAAAATGACGTCTTGCATATGACTCATAGAAATAGTAGATAGACTAGCTAGAATCAAACTTTCTTGTATTCTAATTGATTTTAAAAACTTACTATTGATCTAGACCAGCTAGAATCAATAGTAGATAGACTAGCTAGAATCAATAAAACTTTTAATAGATTCAGCAGTGAAAGTTTGATTCTATTTCTATGAGTCATACGCATATTCTCATATGCAAGTCCTTGTGCAAAATATTTTGATTCTAGCTAGTCTATCTACTATTTCTATGAGTCATATGCAAGACGTCATTTTAGAAAAGATTTTTCACTATTCAATAAATAGATTCAAATCTATTTGAATCTAGAATCAAACTTTCTGTTTGATTCTAATAGAATCAATAGAATAGCACTAGTTCGTATGTGACGTCTTGCATATGGTTCAAGAACTCTAATCTATTGATTCTAGACCAGCTAGAATCAATAGTAGATAGACTAGCTAGAATCAATAGTAGTTAGAACAGTGAAAGTTTGATTCTAGCTAGTCTATCTACTATTTCTATGAGTCATATGCAAGACGTCATTTTAGAAAAGACGTGCAGTGGCCGATATAGACTAGCCCATTCTCTAGCCGCCATAAAGAGTGGCACATCGAGCGGTCTATCCATGCCCAGAATCAAAGTTTTATAAAATTTTATTTCTATGAGTTTTATTAAACTTTCTTGTATTCTAATTGATTTTAAAAACTTACTATTGATTCTAGACCAGCTAGAATCAATAGTAGATAGACTAGCTAGAATCAATAAAACTTTTAATAGATTCAGCAGTGAAAGTTTGATTCTAGCTAGTCTATCTACTATTGCTATGAGTCATATGCAAGACGTCATTTTAGAAAAGACGCGCAGTGGCCGATATAGACTAGCCCATTCTCTAGCCGCCATAAAGAGTGGCATATCGAGAGGTCTATCCATGCCCAGAATCAAAGTTTTATAAAATTTTATTTCTATGAGTTTTATTAAACTTTCTTGTATTCTAATTGATTTTAAAAACTTACTATTGATTCTAGACCAGCTAGAATCAATAGTAGATAGACTAGCTAGAATCAATAAAACTTTTAATAGATTCAGCAGTGAAAGTTTGATTCTAGCTAGTCTATCTACTATTTCTATGAGTCATATGTAAGAATATAATATCGGTAGAAATAGACAATAATATCGGCCACTGCGCGTCTTTTCTAAAATGACGTCTTGCATATGACTCATAGAAATAGTAGATAGACTAGCTAGAATCAAACTATCTACTATTCCGATATACAAGATATTATTGTCTATTAAATAGACAATAATATCGGCCACTGCGCGTTTTTTCTAAAATGACGTCTTGCATATGACTCATAGAAATAGTAGATAGACTAGCTAGAATCAAACTTTCTTGTATTCTAATTGATTTTAAAAACTTACTATTGATTCTAGACCAGCTAGAATCAATAGTAGATAGACTAGCTAGAATCAATAAAACTTTTAATAGATTCAGCAGTGAAAGTTTGATTCTATTTCTATGAGTCATACGCATATTCTCATATGCAAGTCCTTGTGCAAAATATTTTGATTCTAGCTAGTCTATCTACTATTTCTATGAGTCATATGCAAGACGTCATTTTAGAAAAGAGTTTTTCACTATTCAATAAATAGATTCAAATCTATTTGAATATAGAATCAAACTTTCTGTTTGATTCTAATAGAATCAATAGAATAGCACTAGTTCGTATGTGACGTTTTGCATATGGTTCTAGAATTCTAATCTATTGATTCTAGACCAGCTAGAATCAATAGTAGATAGAACAGTGAAAGTTTGATTCTAGCTAGTCTATCTACTATTTCTATGAGTCATATGCAAGACGTCATTTTAGAAAGACGCGCAGTGGCCAATATAGACTAGCCATTCTCTAGCAGCCATAAAGAGTGGCACATCGAGCGGTCTATCCATGCCCAGAATCAAAGTTTTATAAAATTTTATTTCTATGAGTTTTATTAAACTTTCTTGTATTCTAATTGATTTTAAAAACTTACTATTGATTCTAGACCAGCTAGAATCAATAGTAGATAGACTAGCTAGAATCAATAAAACTTTTAATAGATTCAGCAGTGAAAGTTTGATTCTAGCTAGTCTATCTACTATTTCTATGAGTCATATGCAAGAATATAATATCGTTAGAAATAGATAATAATATCGGCCACTGCGCGTCTTTTCTAAAATGACGTCTTGCATATGACTCATAGAAATAGTAGATAGACTAGCTAGAATCAAACTATCTACTATTCCGATATACAAGATATTATTGTCTATTAAATAGACAATAATATCGGCCACTGCACGTCTTTCTAAAATGACGTCTTGCATATGACTCATAGAAATAGTAGATAGACTAGCTAGAATCAAACTTTCTTGTATTCTAATTGATTTTAAAAACTTACTATTGATTCTAGACCAGCTAGAATCAATAGTAGATAGACTAGCTAGAATCAATAAAACTTTTAATAGATTCAGCAGTGAAAGTTTGATTCTATTTCTATGAGTCATACGCATATTCTCATATGCAAGTCCTTGTGCAAAATATTTTGATTCTAGCTAGTCTATCTACTATTTCTATGAGTCATATGCAAGACGTCATTTTAGAAAAGATTTTTTCACTATTCAATAAATAGATTCAAATCTATTTGAATCTAGAATCAAACTTTCTGTTTGATTCTAATAGAATCAATAGAACAACACTAGTTCGTATGTGACGTCTTGCATATGGTTCTAGAATTCTAATCTATTGATTCTAGACCAGCTAGAATCAATAGTAGTTAGAACAGTGAAAGTTTGATTCTAGCTAGTCTATCTACTATTTCTATGAGTCATATGCAAGACGTCATTTTAGAAAAGACGTGCAGTGGCCGATATAGACTAGCCCATTCTCTAGCCGCCATAAAGAGTGGCACATCGAGCGGTCTATCCATGCCCAGAATCAAAGTTTTATAAAATTTTATTTCTATGAGTTTTATTAAACTTTCTTGTATTCTAATTGATTTTAAAAACTTACTATTGATTCTAGACCAGCTAGAATCAATAGTAGATAGACTAGCTAGAATCAATAAAACTTTTAATAGATTCAGCAGTGAAAGTTTGATTCTAGCTAGTCTATCTACTATTTCTATGAGTCATATGCAAGAATAAAATATCGGTAGAAATAGACAATAATATCGGCCACTGCGCGTCTTTTCTAAAATGACGTCTTGCATATCACTCATAGAAATAGTAGATAGACTAGCTAGAATCAAACTATCTACTATTCCGATATACAAGATATTATTGTCTATTAAATAGACAATAATATCAGCCACTGCGCGTCTTTTCTAAAATGACGTCTTGCATATGACTCATAGAAATAGTAGATAGACTAGCTAGAATCAATAAAACTTTTAATAGATTCAGCAGTGAAAGTTTGATTCTATTTCTATGAGTCATACGCATATTCTCATATGCAAGTCCTTGTGCAAAATATTTTGATTCTAGCTAGTCTATCTACTATTTCTATGAGTCATATTCAAGACGTCATTTTAGAAAAAGACTTTTTCACTATTCAATAAATAGATTTAAATCTATTTGAATCTAGAATCAAACTTTCTGTTTGATTCTAATAGAATCAATAGAATAGCACTAGTTCGTATGTGACGTCTTGCATATGGTTCTAGAATTCTAATCTATTGATTCTAGACCAGCTAGAATCAATAGTAGATAGAACAGTGAAAGTTTGATTCTAGCTAGTCTATCTACTATTTCTATGAGTCATATGCAAGACGTCATTTTAGAAAAGACGTGCAGTGGCCGATATAGACTAGCCCATTCTCTAGCCGCCATAAAGAGTGGCACATCGAGCGGTCTATCCATGCCCAGAATCAAAATTTATAAAATTTTATTTCTATGAGTTTTATTAAACTTTCTTGTATTCTAATTGATTTTAAAAACTTACTATTGATTCTAGACCAGCTAGAATCAATAGTAGATAGACTAGCTAGAATCAAACTATCTACTATTCCGATATACAAGATATTATTGTCTATTAAATAGACAATAATATCGGCCACTGCGCGTCTTTTCTAAAATGACGTCTTGCATATGACTCATAGAAATAGTAGATAGACTAGCTAGAATCAAACTTTCTTGTATTCTAATTGATTTTAAAAAACTTACTATTGATTCTAGACCAGCTAGAATCAATAGTAGATAGACTAGCTAGAATCAATAAAACTTTTAATAGATTCAGCAGTGAAAGTTTGATTCTATTTCTATGAGTCATACGCATATTCTCATATGCAAGTCCTTGTGCAAAATATTTTGATTCATAGAAATAGTATATATACTAGTATATATGATTCATATGACTCATAGAAATAGTAGATAGACTAGCTAGAATCAAACCTTCTTGTATTCTAATTGATTTAAAAAAACTTACTATTGATTCTAGACCAGCTAGAATCAATAGTAGATAGACTAGCTAGAATCAATAAAACTTTTAATAGATTCAGCAGTGAAAGTTTGATTCTATTTCTATGAGTCATACGCATATTCTCATATGCAAGTCCTTGTGCAAAATATTTTGATTCTAGCTAGTCTATCTACTATTTCTATGAGTCATATGCAAGACGTCATTTTAGAAAAGAACTTTTTCACTATTCAATAAATAGATTCAAATCTATTTGAATCTAGAATCAAACTTTCTGTTTGATTCTATAGAATCAATAGAATAGCACTAGTTCGTATGTAAGGTCTTGCATATGGTTCTAGAATTCTAATCTATTGATTCTAGACCAGCTAGAATCAATAGTAGATAGAACAGTGAAAGTTTGATTGTAGATAGACTAGCTAGAATCAATAAAACTTTTAATAGATTCAGCAGTGAAAGTTTGATTCTATTTCTATGAGTCATACGCATATTCTCATATGCACGTCCTTGTGCAAAATATTTTGATTCTAGCTAGTCTATTTCTATGAGTCATATGCAAGACGTCATTTTAGAAAAGACTTTTTCACTATTCAATAAATAGATTCAAATCTATTTGAATCTAGAATCAAACTTTCTGTTTGATTCTAATAGAATCAATAGAATAGCACTAGTTCGTATGTGACGTCTTGCATATGGTTCAAGAACTCTAATCTATTGATTCTAGACCAGCTAGAATCAATAGTAGATAGACTAGCTAGAATCAATAAAACTTTTAATAGATTCAGCAGTGAAAGTTTGATTCTAGCTAGTCTATCTACTATTTCTATGAGTCATATGCAAGAATATAATATCGGTAGAAATAGACAATAATATCGGCCACTGCGCGTCTTTTCTAAAATGACGTCCTTGCATATGACTCATAGAAATAGTAGATAGACTAGCTAGAATCAAACTATCTACTATTCCGATATACAAGATATTATTGTTTATTAATAGACAATAATATCGGCCACTGCGCGTCTTTTCTAAATGACGTCTTGCATATGACTCATAGAAATAGTAGATAGACTAGCTAGAATCAAACCTTCTTGTATTCTAATTGATTTAAAAAAACTTACTATTGATTCTAGACCAGCTAGAATCAATAGTAGATAGACTAGCTAGAATCAATAAAACTTTTAATAGATTCAGCAGTGAAAGTTTGATTCTATTTCTATGAGTCATACGCATATTCTCATATGCAAGTCCTTGTGCAAAATATTTTGATTCTAGCTAGTCTATCTACTATTTCTATGAGTCATATGCAAGACGTCATTTTAGAAAAGACTTTTTCACTATTCAATAAATAGATTCAAATCTATTTGAATCTAGAATCAAACTTTCTGTTTGATTCTAATAGAATCAATAGAATAGCACTAGTTCGTATGTAAGGTCTTGCATATGGTTCTAGAATTCTAATCTATTGATTCTAGACCAGCTAGAATCAATAGTAGATAGAACAGTGAAAGTTTGATTCTAGCTAGTCTATCTACTATTTGTATGAGTCATATGCAAGACGTCATTTTAGAAAAGACGCGCAGTGGCCGATATAGACTAGCCCATTCTCTAGCCGCCATATTGAGTGGCACATCGAACGGTCTATCCATGCCCAGAATCAAAGTTTTATAAAATTTATTTCTATGAGTTTTATTTAAACTTTCTTGTATTCTAATTGATTTTAAAAACTTACTATTGATTCTAGACCCGCTAGAATCAATAGTAGATAGACTAGCTAGAATCAATAAAACTTTTAATAGATTCAGCAGTGAAAGTTTGATTCTAGCTAGTCTATCTACTATTTCTATGAGTCATATGCAAGAATATAATATCGGTAGAAATAGAAAATAATATCGGCTACTGCGCGTCTTTTCTAAAATGACGTCTTGCATATGACTCATAGAAATAGTCGATAGACTAGCTAGAATCAAACTATCTACCTTTCCGATATACAAGATATTATTGTCTATTAAATAGACAATAATATCGGCCACTGCGCGTCTTTTCTAAAATGACGTCTTACATATGACTCATAGAAATAGTAGATAGACTAGCTAGAATCAAACTTTCTTGTATTCTAATTGATTTTAAAAACTTACTATTGATTCTAGACCAGCTAGAATCAATAGTAGATAGACTAGCTAGAATCAATGAAACTTTTAATAGATTCAGCAGTGAAAGTTTGATTCTATTTCTATGAGTCATACGCATATTCTCATATGCAAGTTCTTGTGCAAAATATTTTGATTCTAGCTAGTCTATCTACTATTTCTATGAGTCATATGCAAGATGTCATTTTAGAAAAGACTTTTTCACTATTCAATAAATAGATTCAAATCTATTTGAATCTAGAATCAAACTTTTTGTTTGATTCTAATAGAATCAATAGAATAGCACTAGTTCGTATGTGACGTCTTGCATATGGTTCTAGAATTCTAATCTATTGATTCTAGACCAGCTAGAATCAATAGTAGATAGAACAGTGAAAGTTTGATTCTAGCTAGTCTATCTACTATTTCTATGAGTCATATGCAAGACGTCATTTTAGAAAAGACGCGCAGTGCCGATATAGACTAGCCCATTCTCTAGCCGCCATAAAGAGTGGCACATCGAGCGTCTATCCATGCCCTGAATCAAAGTTTTATAAAATTTTATTTCTATGAGTTTTAATAAACTTTCTTGTATTCTAATTGATTTTAAAAACTTGCTATTGATTCTAGACCAGCTAGAATCAATAGTAGATAGACTAGCTAGAATCAATAAAACTTTTAATAGATTCAGCAGTGAAAGTTTGATTCTTGCTTGTCTATCTACTATTTCTATGAGTCATATGCAAGAATATAATATCGGTAGAAATAGAAAATAATATCGGCCACTGCGCGTCTTTTCTAAAATGAAGTCTTGCATATGACTCATAGAAATAGTAGATAGACTAGCTAGAATCAAACTATCTACTATTCCGATATACAAGATATTATTGTCTATTAAATAGACAATAATTTCGGCCACTGCGCGTCTTTTCTAAAATGACGTCTTGCATATGACTCATAGAAATAGTAGATAGACTAGCTAGAATCAAACTTTCTTGTATTCTAATTGATTTTAAAAACTTACTATTGATTCTAGATCAGCTAGAATCAATAGTAGATAGACTAGCTAGAATCAATAAAACTTTTAATAGATTCAGCAGTGAAAGTTTGATTCTATTTCTATGAGTCATACGCATATTCTCATATGCAAGTCCTTGTGCAAAATATTTTGATTCTAGCTAGTCTATCTACTATTTCTATGAGTAATATGCAAGACGTCATTTTAGAAAAGACTCTTTCACTATTCAATAAATAGATTCAAATCTATTTGAATCTAGAATCAAACTTTTTGTTTGATTCTAATAGAATCAATAGAATAGCACTAGTTCGTATGTGACGTCTTGCATATGGTTCTAGAATTCTAATCTATTGATTCTAGACCAGCTAGAATCAATAGTAGATAGAACAGTGAAAGTTTGATTCTAGCTAGTCTATCTACTATTTCTATGAGTCATATGCAAGACGTCATTTTAGAAAAGACGCGCAGTGGCCGATATAGACTAGCCCATTCTCTAGCCGCCATAAAGAATGGCACATCGAGCGGTCTATCCATGCCCAGAATCAAAGTTTTATAAAATTTTATTTCTATGAGTTTTATTAAACTTTCTTGTATTCTAATTGATTTTAAAAACTTACTATTGATTCTAGACCAGCTAGAATCAATAGTAGATCTAACTTTTAATAAATTCAGCAGTGAAAGTTTGATTCTAATTCTATGAGTCATACGCATATTCTCATATGCAAGTCCTTGTGCAAAATATCTTGATTCTAGCTAGTCTATCTACTATTTCTATGAGTCATATGCAAGATGTCATTTTAGAAAAGACTTTTTCACTATTCAATAAATAGATTCAAATCTATTTGAATCTAGAATCAAACTTTCTGTTTGATTCTAATAGAATCAATAGAATAGCACTAGTTCGTATGTGACGTCTTGCATATGGTCTAGAATTCTATTCTATTGATTCTAGACCAGCTAGAATCAATAATAGATAGAACAGTGAAAGTTTGATTCTAGCTAGTCTATCTACTATTTCTATGAGTCATATGCAAGACGTCATTTTAGAAAAGACGCGCAGTGGCCGATATAGACTAGCCCATTCTCTAGCCGTCATAAAAAGTGGCACATCGAGGGGTCTATCCATGCCCAGAATCAAAGTTTTATAAAATTTTATTTCTATGAGTTTTATTAAACTTTCTTGTATTCTAATTGATTTTAAAAACTTACTATTGATTCTAGACCAGCTAGAATCAATAGTAGATAGACTAGCTAGAATCAATAAAACTTTTAATAGATTCAGCAGTGAAAGTTTGATTCTAGCTAGTCTATCTACTATTTCTATGAGTCGTATGCAAGAATATAATATCGGTAGAAATAGACAATAATATCGGCCACTGCGCGTCTTTTCTAAAATGACGTCTTGCATATGACTCATAGAAATAGTAGATAGACTAGCTAGAATCAAACTATCTACTATTCCGATATACAAGATATTATTGTTTATTAAATAGACAATAATATCGGCCACTGCGCGTCTTTTCTAAAATGACGTCTTGCATATGACTCATAGAAATAGTAGATAGACTAGCTAGAATCAAACCTTCTTGTATTCTAATTGATTTTAAAAAACTTACTATTGATTCTAGACCAGCTAGAATCAATAGTAGATAGACTAGCTAGAATCAAGAAAACTTTTAATAGATTCAGCAGTGAAAGTTTGATTCTATTTCTATGAGTCATACGCATATTCTCATATGCAAGTCCTTGTGCAAAATATTTTGATTCTAGCTAGTCTATCTACTATTTCTATGAGTCATATGCAAGACGTCATTTTAGAAAAGACTTTTTCACTATTCAATAAATAGATTCAAATCTATTTAAATCTAGAATCAAACTTTCTGTTTGATTCTAATAGAATCAATAGAATAGCACTAGTTCGTATGTGACGTCTTGCATATGGTTCTAGAATTCTAATCTATTGATTCTAGACCAGCTAGAATCAATAGTAGATAGAACGTTGAAAGTTTGATTCTAGCTAGTCTATCTACTATTTGTATGAGTCATATGCAAGACGTCATTTTAGAAAAGACGCGCAGTGGCCGATATAGACTAGCCCATTCTCTAGCCGCCATAAAGAGTGGCACATCGAGCGGTCTATCCATGCCCAGAATCAAAGTCTTATAAAATTTTATTTCTATGAGTTTTATTAAACTTTCTTGTATTTTAATTGATTTTAAAAACTTACTATTGATTCTAGACCAGCTAGAATCAATAGTAGATAGACTAGCTAGAATCAATAAAACTTTTAATAGATTCAGCAGTGAAAGTTTGGTTCTAGCTAGTCTATCTACTATTTCTATGAGTCATATGCAAGAATATAATATCGGTAGAAATAGACAATAATATCGGCCACTGCGCGTCTTTTCTAAAATGACGTCTTGCATATAACTCATAGAAATAGTAGATAGACTAGCTAGAATCAAACTATCTACTATTCCGATATACAAGATATTATTGTCTATTAAATAGACAATAATATCGGCCACTGCGCGTCTTTTCTAAAATGACGTCTTGCATATGACTCATAGAAATAGTAGATAGACTAGCTAGAATCAAACTTTCTTGTATTCTAATTGATTTTAAAAACTTACTATTGATTCTAGACCAGCTAGAATCAATACTAGATAGACTAGCTAGAATCAATAAAACTTTTAATAGATTCAGTAGTGAAAGTTTGATTCTATTTCTATGAGTCATACGCATATTCTCATATGCAAGTCCTTGTGCAAAATATTTTGATTCTAGCTAGTCTATCTACTATTTCTATGAGTCATATGCAAGACGTTATTTTAGAAAAGACTTTTTCACTATTCAATAAAAATATTCAAATCTATTTGAATCTAGAATCAAACTTTCTGTTTGATTCTAATAGAATCAATAGAATAGCACTAGTTCGTATGTGACGTCTTGCATATGGTTCTAAAATTCTAATCTATTGATTCTAGACCAGCTAGAATCAATAGTAGATAGAACAGTGAAAGTTTGATTCTAGCTAGTCTATCTACTATTTCTATGAGTCATATGCAAGACGTCATTTTAGAAAAGACGCGCAGTGGCCGATATAGACTAGCCCATTCTCTAGCCGCCATAAAGAGTGGCACATCGAGCGGTCTATCCATGCCCAGAATCAAAGTTTTATAAAATTTTATTTCTCTGAGTTTATTAAACTTTCTTGTATTCTAATTGATTTTAAAAACTTACTATTGATTCTAGACCAGCTAGAATCAATAGTAGATAGACTAGCTAGAATCAATAAAACTTTTAATAGATTCAGCAGTGAAAGTTTGATTCTAGCTAGTCTATCTACTATTTCTATGAGTCACTTGCAAGAATATAATATCGGTAGAAATAGACAATAATATCGGCCACTGCGCGTCTTTTCTAAAAGGACGTCTTGCATATGACTCATAGAAATAGTAGATAGACTAGCTAGAATCAAACTATCTACTATTCCGATATACAAGATATTATTGTTTATTAAATAGACAATAATATCGGCCACTGCGCGTCTTTTCTAAAATGACGTCTTGCCTATGACTCATAGAAATAGTAGATAGACTAGCTAGAATCAAACCTTCTTGTATTCTAATTGATTTTAAAAAAACTTACTATTGATTCTAGACCAGCTAGAATCAATAGTAGATAGACTAGCTAGAATCAATAAAACTTTTAATAGATTCAGCAGTGAAAGTTTGATTCTATTTCTATGAGTCATACGCATATTCTCATATGCAAGTCCTTGTGCAAAATATTTTGATTCTAGCTAGTCTATCTACTATTTCTATGAGTCATATGCAAGACGTCATTTTAGAAAAGACTTTTTCACTATTCAATAAATAGATTCAAATCTATTTGAATCTAGAATCAAACTTTCTGTTTGATTCTAATAGAATCAATAGAATAGCACTAGTTCGTATGTGAGGTCTTGCATATGGTTCTAGAATTCTAATCTATTGATTCTAGACCAGCTAGAATCAATAGTAGATAGAACAGTGTAAGTTTGATTCTAGCTAGTCTATCTACTATTTCGTATGAGTCATATGCAAGACGTCATTTTAGAAAAGACGCGCAGTGGCCGATATTAGACTATTTCTACCAATATTTTATTCTTGCATATGACTCATAGAAATAGTAGATAGACTAGCTAGAATCAAACTTCACTGCTGAATCTATTAAAAGTTTTATTGATTCTAGCTAGTCTATCTACTATTGATTCTAGCGGGGTCTAGAA
>NW_027065938.1:0-20227 GCF_032884065.1 Artemia franciscana
ATCTATGAGTCATATGCAAGACCGTCATTTTAGAAAAGACTTTTTCATATTCAATAAATAGATATCAATAGTAGATAGAACAGTGAAAGTTTGATTCTAGCTAGTCTATCTACTATTTCTATGAGTCAATATGCAAGACGTCATTTTAGAAAAGACTTTTTCACTATTCAATAAATAGATATCAATAGTAGATAGAACAGTGAAAGTTTGATTCTAGCTAGTCTATCTACTATTTCAATGAGTCATATGCAAGACGTCATTTTAGAAAAGACTTTTTCACTATTCAATAAATAGATATCAATAGTAGATAGAACAGTGAAAGTTTGATTCTAGCTAGTCTATCTACTATTTCTATGAGTCATATGCAAGACGTCATTTTAGAAAAGACTTTTTCACTATTCAATAAATAGATATCAATAGTAGATAGAACAGTGAAAGTTTGATTCTAGCTAGTCTATCTACTATTTCTATGAGTCATATGCAAGACGTCATTTTAGAAAAGACTTTTTCACTATTCAATAAATAGATATCAATAGTAGATAGAACAGTGAAAGTTTGATTCTAGCTAGTCTATCTACTATTTCTATGAGTCATATGCAAGACGTCATTTAGAAAAGACTTTTTCACTATCAATAAATAGATATCAATAGTAGATAGAACAGTGAAAGTTTGATTCTAGCTAGTCTACTATTTCTATGAGTCATATGCAAGACGTTCATTTTTAGACAAGACTTTTTCACTATTCAATAAATAGATATCAATAGTAGATAGAACAGTGAAAGTTTGATTCTAGCTAGTCTATCTACTATTTCTATGAGTCATATGCAAGACGTCATTTTAGAAAAGACTTTTTCACTATTCAATAAATAGATATCAATAGTAGATAGAACAGTGAAAGTTTGATTCTAGCTAGTCTATCTACTATTTCTATGAGTCATATGCAAGACGTCATTTTAGAAAAGACTTTTTCACTATTCAATAAATAGATATCAATAGTAGATAGAACAGTGAAAGTTTGATTCTAGCTAGTCTATCTACTATTTCTATGAGTCATATGCAAGACGTCATTTTAGAAAAGACTTTTTCACTATTCAATAAATAGATATCAATAGTAGATAGAACAGTGAAAGTTTGATTCTAGCTAGTCTATCTACTATTTCTATGAGTCATATGCAAGACGTCATTTTAGAAAAGACTTTTTCACTATTCAATAAATAGATATCAATAGTAGATAGAACAGTGAAAGTTTGATTCTAGCTAGTCTATCTACTATTTCTATGAGTCATATGCAAGACGTCATTTTAGAAAAGACTTTTTCACTATTCAATAAATAGATATCAATAGTAGATAGAACAGTGAAAGTTTGATTCTAGCTAGTCTATCTACTATTCTATGAGTCATATGCAAGACGTCATTTTAGAAAAGACTTTTTCACTATTCAATAAATAGATATCAATAGTAGATAGAACAGTGAAAGTTTGATTCTAGCTAGTCTATCTACTATTTCTATGAGTCATATGCAAGACGTCATTTTAGAAAAGACTTTTTCACTATTCAATAAATAGATATCAATAGTAGATAGAACAGTGAAAGTTTGATTCTAGCTAGTCTATCTACTATTTCTATGAGTCATATGCAAGACGTCATTTTAGAAAAGACTTTTTCACTATTCAATAAATAGATATCAATAGTAGATAGAACAGTGAAAGTTTGATTCTAGCTAGTCTATCTACTATTTCTATGAGTCATATGCAAGACGTCATTTTAGAAAAGACTTTTTCACTATTCAATAAATAGATATCAATAGTAGATAGAACAGTGAAAGTTTGATTCTAGCTAGTCTATCTACTATTTCTATGAGTCATATGCAAGACGTCATTTTAGAAAAGACTTTTTCACTATTCAATAAATAGATATCAATAGTAGATAGAACAGTGAAAGTTTGATTCTAGCTAGTCTATCTACTATTTCTATGAGTCATATGCAAGACGTCATTTTAGAAAAGACTTTTTCACTATTCAATAAATAGATATCAATAGTAGATAGAACAGTGAAAGTTTGATTCTAGCTAGTCTATCTACTATTTCTATGAGTCATATGCAAGACGTCATTTAGAAAAGACTTTTTCACTATTCAATAAATAGATATCAATAGTAGATAGAACAGTGAAAGTTTGATTCTAGCTAGTCTATCTACTATTTCTATGAGTCATATGCAAGACGTCATTTTAGAAAAGACTTTTTCACTATTCAATAAATAGATATCAATAGTAGATAGAACAGTGAAAGTTTGATTCTAGCTAGTCTATCTACTATTTCTATGAGTCATATGCAAGACCGTCATTTTAGAAAAGACTTTTTCACTATTCAATAAATAGATATCAATAGTAGATAGAACAGTGAAAGTTTGATTCTAGCTAGTCTATCTACTATTTCTATGAGTCATATGCAAGACGTCATTTTAGAAAAGACTTTTTCACTATTCAATAAATAGATATCAATAGTAGATAGAACAGTGAAAGTTTGATTCTAGCTAGTCTATCTACTATTTCTATGAGTCATATGCAAGACGTCATTTAGAAAAGACTTTTTCACTATTCAATAAATAGATATCAATAGTAGATAGAACAGTGAAAGTTTGATTCTAGCTAGTCTATCTACTATTTCTATGAGTCATATGCAAGACGTCATTTTAGAAAAGACTTTTTCACTATTCAATAAATAGATATCAATAGTAGATAGAACAGTGAAAGTTTGATTCTAGCTAGTCTATCTACTATTTCTATGAGTCATATGCAAGACGTCATTTTAGAAAAGACTTTTTCACTATTCAATAAATAGATATCAATAGTAGATAGAACAGTGAAAGTTTGATTCTAGCTAGTCTATCTACTATTTCTATGAGTCATATGCAAGACGTCATTTTAGAAAAGACTTTTTCACTATTCAATAAATAGATATCAATAGTAGATAGAACAGTGAAAGTTTGATTCTAGCTAGTCTATCTACTATTTCTATGAGTCATATGCAAGACGTCATTTTAGAAAAGACTTTTTCACTATTCAATAAATAGATATCAATAGTAGATAGAACAGTGAAAGTTTGATTCTAGCTAGTCTATCTACTATTTCTATGAGTCATATGCAAGACGTCATTTTAGAAAAGACTTTTTCACTATTCAATAAATAGATATCAATAGTAGATAGAACAGTGAAAGTTTGATTCTAGCTAGTCTATCTACTATTTCTATGAGTCATATGCAAGACGTCATTTTAGAAAAGACTTTTTCACTATTCAATAAATAGATATCAATAGTAGATAGAACAGTGAAAGTTTGATTCTAGCTAGTCTATCTACTATTTCTATGAGTCATATGCAAGACGTCATTTTAGAAAAGACTTTTTCACTATTCAATAAATAGATATCAATAGTAGATAGAACAGTGAAAGTTTGATTCTAGCTAGTCTATCTACTATTTCTATGAGTCATATGCAAGACGTCATTTTAGAAAAGACTTTTTCACTATTCAATAAATAGATATCAATAGTAGATAGAACAGTGAAAGTTTGATTCTAGCTAGTCTATCTACTATTTCTATGAGTCATATGCAAGACGTCATTTTAGAAAAGACTTTTTCACTATTCAATAAATAGATATCAATAGTAGATAGAACAGTGAAAGTTTGATTCTAGCTAGTCTATCTACTATTTCTATGAGTCATATGCAAGACGTCATTTTAGAAAAGACTTTTTCACTATTCAATAAATAGATATCAATAGTAGATAGAACAGTGAAAGTTTGATTCTAGCTAGTCTATCTACTATTTCTATGAGTCATATGCAAGACGTCATTTTAGAAAAGACTTTTTCACTATTCAATAAATAGATATCAATAGTAGATAGAACAGTGAAAGTTTGATTCTAGCTAGTCTATCTACTATTTCTATGAGTCATATGCAAGACGTCATTTTAGAAAAGACTTTTTCACTATTCAATAAATAGATATCAATAGTAGATAGAACAGTGAAAGTTTGATTCTAGCTAGTCTATCTACTATTTCTATGAGTCATATGCAAGACGTCATTTTAGAAAAGACTTTTTCACTATTCAATAAATAGATATCAATAGTAGATAGAACAGTGAAAGTTTGATTCTAGCTAGTCTATCTACTATTTCTATGAGTCATATGCAAGACGTCATTTTAGAAAAGACTTTTTCACTATCAATAAATAGATATCAATAGTAGATAGAACAGTGAAAGTTTGATTCTAGCTAGTCTATCTACTATTTCTATGAGTCATATGCAAGACGTCATTTTAGAAAAGACTTTTTCACTATTCAATAAATAGATATCAATAGTAGATAGAACAGTGAAAGTTTGATTCTAGCTAGTCTATCTACTATTTCTATGAGTCATATGCAAGACGTCATTTTAGAAAAGACTTTTTCACTATTCAATAAATAGATATCAATAGTAGATAGAACAGTGAAAGTTTGATTCTAGCTAGTCTATCTACTATTTCTATGAGTCATATGCAAGACGTCATTTTAGAAAAGACTTTTTCACTATTCAATAAATAGATATCAATAGTAGATAGAACAGTGAAAGTTTGATTCTAGCTAGTCTATCTACTATTTCTATGAGTCATATGCAAGACGTCATTTTAGAAAGACTTTTTCACTATTCAATAAATAGATATCAATAGTAGATAGAACAGTGAAAGTTTGATTCTAGCTAGTCTATCTACTATTTCTATGAGTCATATGCAAGACGTCATTTTAGAAAAGACTTTTTCACTATTCAATAAATAGATATCAATAGTAGATAGAACAGTGAAAGTTTGATTCTAGCTAGTCTATCTACTATTTCTATGAGTCATATGCAAGACGTCATTTTAGAAAAGACTTTTTCACTATTCAATAAATAGATATCAATAGTAGATAGAACAGTGAAAGTTTGATTCTAGCTAGTCTATCTACTATTTCTATGAGTCATATGCAAGACGTCATTTTAGAAAAGACTTTTTCACTATTCAATAAATAGATATCAATAGTAGATAGAACAGTGAAAGTTTGATTCTAGCTAGTCTATCTACTATTTCTATGAGTCATATGCAAGACGTCATTTTAGAAAAGACTTTTTCACTATTCAATAAATAGATATCAATAGTAGATAGAACAGTGAAAGTTTGATTCTAGCTAGTCTATCTACTATTTCTATGAGTCATATGCAAGACGTCATTTTAGAAAAGACTTTTTCACTATTCAATAAATAGATATCAATAGTAGATAGAACAGTGAAAGTTTGATTCTAGCTAGTCTATCTACTATTTCTATGAGTCATATGCAAGACGTCATTTTAGAAAAGACTTTTTCACTATTCAATAAATAGATATCAATAGTAGATAGAACAGTGAAAGTTTGATTCTAGCTAGTCTATCTACTATTTCTATGAGTCATATGCAAGACGTCATTTTAGAAAAGACTTTTTCACTATTCAATAAATAGATATCAATAGTAGATAGAACAGTGAAAGTTTGATTCTAGCTAGTCTATCTACTATTTCTATGAGTCATATGCAAGACGTCATTTTAGAAAAGACTTTTTCACTATTCAATAAATAGATATCAATAGTAGATAGAACAGTGAAAGTTTGATTCTAGCTAGTCTATCTACTATTTCTATGAGTCATATGCAAGACGTCATTTTAGAAAAGACTTTTTCACTATTCAATAAATAGATATCAATAGTAGATAGAACAGTGAAAGTTTGATTCTAGCTAGTCTATCTACTATTTCTATGAGTCATATGCAAGACGTCATTTTAGAAAAGACTTTTTCACTATTCAATTAAATAGATATCAATAGTAGATAGAACAGTGAAAGTTTGATTCTAGCTAGTCTATCTACTATTTCTATGAGTCATATGCAAGACGTCATTTTAGAAAAGACTTTTTCACTATTCAATAAATAGAATATCAATAGTAGATAGAACAGTGAAAGTTTGATTCTAGCTAGTCTATCTACTATTTCTATGAGTCATATGCAAGACGTCATTTTAGAAAAGACTTTTTCACTATTCAATAAATAGATATCAATAGTAGATAGAACAGTGAAAGTTTGATTCTAGCTAGTCTATCTACTATTTCTATGAGTCATATGCAAGACGTCATTTTAGAAAAGACTTTTTCACTAATTCAATAAATAGATATCAATAGTAGATAGAACAGTGAAAGTTTGATTCTAGCTAGTCTATCTACTATTTCTATGAGTCATATGCAAGACGTCATTTTAGAAAAGACTTTTTCACTATTCAATAAATAGATATCAATAGTAGATAGAACAGTGAAAGTTTGATTCTAGCTAGTCTATCTACTATTTCTATGAGTCATATGCAAGACGTCATTTTAGAAAAGACTTTTTTCACTATTCAATAAATAGATATCAATAGTAGATAGAACAGTGAAAGTTTGATTCTAGCTAGTCTATCTACTATTTCTATGAGTCATATGCAAGACGTCATTTAGAAAAGACTTTTTCACTATTCAATAAATAGATATCAATAGTAGATAGAACAGTGAAAGTTTGATTCTAGCTAGTCTATCTACTATTTCTATGAGTCATATGCAAGACGTCATTTTAGAAAAGACTTTTTCACTATTCAATAAATAGATATCAATAGTAGATAGAACAGTGAAAGTTTGATTCTAGCTAGTCTATCTACTATTTCTATGAGTCATATGCAAGACGTCATTTTAGAAAAGACTTTTTCACTATTCAATAAATAGATATCAATAGTAGATAGAACAGTGAAAGTTTGATTCTAGCTAGTCTATCTACTATTTCTATGAGTCATATGCAAGACGTCATTTTAGAAAAGACTTTTTCACTATTCAATAAATAGATATCAATAGTAGATAGAACAGTGAAAGTTTGATTCTAGCTAGTCTATCTACTATTTCTATGAGTCATATGCAAGACGTCATTTTAGAAAAGACTTTTTCACTATTCAATAAATAGATATCAATAGTAGATAGAACAGTGAAAGTTTGATTCTAGCTAGTCTATCTACTATTTCTATGAGTCATATGCAAGACGTCATTTTAGAAAAGACTTTTTCACTATTCAATAAATAGATATCAATAGTAGATAGAACAGTGAAAGTTTGATTCTAGCTAGTCTATCTACTATTTCTATGAGTCATATGCAAGACGTCATTTAGAAAAGACTTTTTCACTATTCAATAAATAGATATCAATAGTAGATAGAACAGTGAAAGTTTGATTCTAGCTAGTCTATCTACTATTTCTATGAGTCATATGCAAGACGTCATTTTAGAAAAGACTTTTTCACTATTCAATAATAGATATCAATAGTAGATAGAACAGTGAAAGTTTGAATCTAGCTAGTCTATCTACTATTTCTATGAGTCATATGCAAGACGTCATTTTAGAAAAGACTTTTTCACTATTCAATAAATAGATATCAATAGTAGATAGAACAGTGAAAGTTTGATTCTAGCTAGTCTATCTACTATTTCTATGAGTCATATGCAAGACGTCATTTTAGAAAAGACTTTTTCACTATTCAATAAATAGATATCAATAGTAGATAGAACAGTGAAAGTTTGATTCTAGCTAGTCTATCTACTATTTCTATGAGTCATATGCAAGACGTCATTTTAGAAAAGACTTTTTCCACTATTCAATAAATAGATATCAATAGTAGATAGAACAGTGAAAGTTTGATTCTAGCTAGTCTATCTACTATTTCTATGAGTCATATGCAAGACGTCATTTTAGAAAAGACTTTTTCACTATTCAATAAATAGATATCAATAGTAGATAGAACAGTGAAAGTTTGATTCTAGCTAGTCTATCTACTATTTCTATGAGTCATATGCAAGACGTCATTTTAGAAAAGACTTTTTCACTATTCAATAAATAGATATCAATAGTAGATAGAACAGTGAAAGTTTGATTCTAGCTAGTCTATCTACTATTTCTATGAGTCATATGCAAGACGTCATTTTAGAAAAGACTTTTTCACTATTCAATAAATAGATATCAATAGTAGATAGAACAGTGAAAGTTTGATTCTAGCTAGTCTATCTACTATTTCTATGAGTCATATGCAAGACGTCATTTTAGAAAAGACTTTTTCACTATTCAATAAATAGATATCAATAGTAGATAGAACAGTGAAAGTTTGATTCTAGCTAGTCTATCTACTATTTCTATGAGTCATATGCAAGACGTCATTTTAGAAAAGACTTTTTCACTATTCAATAAATAGATATCAATAGTAGATAGAACAGTGAAAGTTTGATTCTAGCTAGTCTATCTACTATTTCTATGAGTCATATGCAAGACGTCATTTTAGAAAAGACTTTTTCACTATTCAATAAATAGATATCAATAGTAGATAGAACAGTGAAAGTTTGATTCTAGCTAGTCTATCTTACTATTTCTATGAGTCATATGCAAGACGTCATTTAGAAAAGACTTTTTCACTATTCAATAAATAGATATCAATAGTAGATAGAACAGTGAAAGTTTGATTCTAGCTAGTCTATCTACTATTTCTATGAGTCATATGCAAGACGTCATTTTAGAAAAGACTTTTTCACTATTCAATAAATAGATATCAATAGTAGATAGAACAGTGAAAGTTTGATTCTAGCTAGTCTATCTACTATTTCTATGAGTCATATGCAAGACGTCATTTTAGAAAAGACTTTTTCACTATTCAATAAATAGATATCAATAGTAGATAGAACAGTGAAAGTTTGATTCTAGCTAGTCTATCTACTATTTCTATGAGTCATATGCAAGACGTCATTTTAGAAAAGACTTTTTCACTATTCAATAAATAGATATCAATAGTAGATAGAACAGTGAAAGTTTGATTCTAGCTAGTCTATCTACTATTTCTATGAGTCATATGCAAGACGTCATTTTAGAAAAGACTTTTTCACTATTCAATAAATAGATATCAATAGTAGATAGAACAGTGAAAGTTTGATTCTAGCTAGTCTATCTACTATTTCTATGAGTCATATGCAAGACGTCATTTTAGAAAAGACTTTTTCACTATTCAATAAATAGATATCAATAGTAGATAGAACAGTGAAAGTTTGATTCTAGCTAGTCTATCTACTATTTCTATGAGTCATATGCAAGACGTCATTTTAGAAAAGACTTTTTCACTATTCAATAAATAGATATCATAGTAGATAGAACAGTGAAAGTTTGATTCTAGCTAGTCTATCTACTATTTCTATGAGTCATATGCAAGACGTCATTTTAGAAAAGACTTTTTCACTATTCAATAAATAGATATCAATAGTAGATAGAACAGTGAAAGTTTGATTCTAGCTAGTCTATCTACTATTTCTATGAGTCATATGCAAGACGTCATTTTAGAAAAGACTTTTTCACTATTCAATAAATAGATATCAATAGTAGATAGAACAGTGAAAGTTTGATTCTAGCTAGTCTATCTACTATTTCTATGAGTCATATGCAAGACGTCATTTTAGAAAAGACTTTTTCACTATTCAATAAATAGATATCAATAGTAGATAGAACAGTGAAAGTTTGATTCTAGCTAGTCTATCTACTATTTCTATGAGTCATATGCAAGACGTCATTTTAGAAAAGACTTTTTCACTATTCAATAAATAGATATCAATAGTAGATAGAACAGTGAAAGTTTGATTCTAGCTAGTCTATCTACTATTTCTATGAGTCATATGCAAGACGTCATTTTTAGAAAAGACTTTTTCACTATTCAATAAATAGATATCAATAGTAGATAGAACAGTGAAAGTTTGATTCTAGCTAGTCTATCTACTATTTCTATGAGTCATATGCAAGACGTCATTTTAGAAAAGACTTTTTCACTATTCAATAAATAGATATCAATAGTAGATAGAACAGTGAAAGTTTGATTCTAGCTAGTCTATCTACTATTTCTATGAGTCATATGCAAGACGTCATTTTAGAAAAGACTTTTTCACTATTCAATAAATAGATATCAATAGTAGATAGAACAGTGAAAGTTTGATTCTAGCTAGTCTATCTACTATTTCTATGAGTCATATGCAAGACGTCATTTTAGAAAAGACTTTTTCACTATTCAATAAATAGATATCAATAGTAGATAAGGAACAGTGAAAGTTTGATTCTAGCTAGTCTATCTACTATTTCTATGAGTCATATGCAAGACGTCATTTTAGAAAAGACTTTTTCACTATTCAATAAATAGATATCAATAGTAGATAGAACAGTGAAAGTTTGATTCTAGCTAGTCTATCTTACTATTTCTATGAGTCATATGCAAGACGTCATTTTAGAAAAGACTTTTTCACTATTCAATAAATAGATATCAATAGTAGATAGAACAGTGAAAGTTTGATTCTAGCTAGTCTATCTACTATTTCTATGAGTCATATGCAAGACGTCATTTTAGAAAAGACTTTTTCACTATTCATAAATAGATATCAATAGTAGATAGAACAGTGAAAGTTTGATTCTAGCTAGTCTATCTACTATTTCTATGAGTCATATGCAAGACGTCATTTTAGAAAAGACTTTTTCATAGATATCAATAGTAGATAGAACAGTGAAAGTTTGATTCTAGCTAGTCTATCTACTATTTCTATGAGTCATATGCAAGACGTCATTTTAGAAAAGACTTTTTCACTATTCAATAAATAGATATCAATAGTAGATAGAACAGTGAAAGTTTGATTCTAGCTAGTCTATCTACTATTTCTATGAGTCATATGCAAGACGTCATTTTAGAAAGACTTTTTCACTATTCAATAAATAGCATATCAATAGTAGATAGAACAGTGAAAGTTTGATTCTAGCTAGTCTATCTACTATTTCTATGAGTCATATGCAAGACGTCATTTTAGAAAAGACTTTTTCACTATTCAATAATTAGATATCAATAGTAGATAGAACAGTGAAAGTTTGATTCTAGCTAGTCTATCTACTATTTCTATGAGTCATATGCAAGACGTCATTTTAGAAAAGACTTTTTCACTATTCAATAAATAGATATCAATAGTAGATAGAACAGTGAAAGTTTGATTCTAGCTAGTCTATCTACTATTTCTATGAGTCATATGCAAGACGTCATTTTAGAAAAGACTTTTTCACTATTCAATAAATAGATATCAATAGTAGATAGAACAGTGAAAGTTTGATTCTAGCTAGTCTATCTACTATTTCTATGAGTCATATGCAAGACGTCATTTTAGAAAAGACTTTTTCACTATTCAATAAATAGATATCAATAGTAGATAGAACAGTGAAAGTTGATTCTAGCTAGTCTATCTACTATTTCTATGAGTCATATGCAAGACGTCATTTTAGAAAAGACTTTTTCCACTATTCAATAAATAGATATCAATAGTAGATAGAACAGTGAAAGTTTGATTCTAGCTAGTCTATCTACTATTTCTATGAGTCATATGCAAGACGTCATTTTAGAAAAGACTTTTTCACTATTCAATAAATAGATATCAATAGTAGATAGATAGATATCAATAGTAGATAGAACAGTGAAAGTTTGATTCTAGCTAGTCTATCTACTATTTCTATGAGTCATATGCAAGACGTCATTTTAGAAAAGACTTTTTCACTATTCAATAATAGATATCAATAGTAGATAGAACAGTGAAAGTTTGATTCTAGCTAGTCTATCTACTATTTCTATGAGTCATATGCAAGACGTCATTTTAGAAAAGACTTTTTCACTATTCAATAAATAGATATCAATAGTAGATAGAACAGTGAAAGTTTGATTCTAGCTAGTCTATCTACTATTTCTATGAGTCATATGCAAGACGTCATTTTAGAAAAGACTTTTTCACTATTCAATAAATAGATATCAATAGTAGATAGAACAGTGAAAGTTTGATTCTAGCTAGTCTATCTACTATTTCTATGAGTCATATGCAAGACGTCATTTTAGAAAAGACCTTTTTCACTATTCAATAAATAGATATCAATAGTAGATAGAACAGTGAAAGTTTTGATTCTAGCTAGTCTATCTACTATTTCTATGAGTCATATGCAAGACGTCATTTTAGAAAAGACTTTTTCACTATTCAATAAATAGATATCAATAGTAGATAGAACAGTGAAAGTTTGATTCTAGCTAGTCTATCTACTATTTCTATGAGTCATATGCAAGACGTCATTTTAGAAAAGACTTTTTCACTATTCAATAAATAGATATCAATAGTAGATAGAACAGTGAAAGTTTGATTCTAGCTAGTCTATCTACTATTTCTATGAGTCATATGCAAGACGTCATTTTAGAAAAGACTTTTTCACTATTCAATAAATAGATATCAATAGTAGATAGAACAGTGAAAGTTTGATTCTAGCTAGTCTATCTACTATTTCTATGAGTCATATGCAAGACGTCATTTTAGAAAAGACTTTTTCACTATTCAATAAATAGATATCAATAGTATATAGAACAGTGAAAAGTTTGATTCTAGCTAGTCTATCTACTATTTCTATGAGTCATATGCAAGACGTCATTTTAGAAAAGACTTTTTCACTATTCAATAAATAGATATCAATAGTAGATAGAACAGTGAAAGTTTGATTCTAGCTAGTCTATCTACTATTTCTATGAGTCATATGCAAGACGTCATTTTAGAAAAGACTTTTTCACTATTCAATAAATAGATATCAATAGTAGATAGAACAGTGAAAGTTTGATTCTAGCTAGTCTATCTACTATTTCTATGAGTCATATGCAAGACGTCATTTTAGAAAAGACTTTTTCACTATTCAATAAATAGATATCAATAGTAGATAGAACAGTGAAAGTTTGATTCTAGCTAGTCTATCTACTATTTCTATGAGTCATATGCAAGACGTCATTTTAGAAAAGACTTTTTCACTATTCAATAAATAGATATCAATAGTAGATAGAACAGTGAAAGTTTGATTCTAGCTAGTCTATCTACTATTTCTATGAGTCATATGCAAGGAGTCATTTTAGAAAAGACTTTTTCACTATTCAATAAATAGATATCAATAGTAGATAGAACAGTGAAAGTTTGATTCTAGCTAGTCTATCTACTATTTCTACGAGTCATATGCAAGACGTCATTTTAGAAAAGACTTTTTCACTATTCAATAAATAGATATCAATAGTAGATAGAACAGTGAAAGTTTGATTCTAGCTAGTCTATCTACTATTTCTATGAGTCATATGCAAGACGTCATTTTAGAAAAGACTTTTTCACTATTCAATAAATAGATATCAATAGTAGATAGAACAGTGAAAGTTTGATTCTAGCTAGTCTATCTACTATTTCTATGAGTCATATGCAAGACGTCATTTTAGAAAAGACTTTTTCACTATTCATAAATAGATATCAATAGTAGATAGAACAGTGAAAGTTTGATTCTAGCTAGTCTATCTACTATTTCTATGAGTCATATGCAAGACGTCATTTTAGAAAAGACTTTTTCACTATTCAATAAATAGATATCAATAGTAGATAGAACAGTGAAAGTTTGATTCTAGCTAGTCTATCTACTATTTCTATGAGTCATATGCATGACGTCATTTTAGAAAAGACTTTTTCACTATTCAATAAATAGATATCAATAGTAGATAGAACAGTGAAAGTTTGATTCTAGCTAGTCTATCTACCTATTTCTATGAGTCATATGCAAGACGTCATTTTAGAAAAGACTTTTTCACTATTCAATAAATAGATATCTATAGTAGATAGAACAGTGAAAGTTTGATTCTAGCTAGTCTATCTACTATTTCTATGAGTCATATGCAAGACGTCATTTTAGAAAAGACTTTTTCACTATTCAATAAATAGATATCAATAGTAGATAGAACAGTGAAAGTTTGATTCTAGCTAGTCTATCTACTATTTCTATGAGTCATATGCAAGACGTCATTTTAGAAAAGACTTTTTCACTATTCAATAAATAGATATCAATAGTAGATAGAACAGTGAAAGTTTGATTCTAGCTAGTCTATCTAACTATTTCTATGAGTCATAGCAAGACGTCATTTTAGAAAAGACTTTTTCACTATTCAATAAATAGATATCAATAGTATATAGAACAGTGAAAGTTTGATTCTAGCTAGTCTATCTACTATTTCTATGAGTCATATGCAAGACGTCATTTTAGAAAAGACTTTTTCACTATTCAATAAATAGATATCAATAGTAGATAGAACAGTGAAAGTTTGATTCTAGCTAGTCTATCTACTATTTCTATGAGTCATATGCAAGACGTCATTTTAGAAAAGACTTTTCACTATTCAATAAATAGATATCAATAGTAGATAGAACAGTGAAAGTTTGATTCTAGCTAGTCTATCTACTATTTCTATGAGTCATATGCAAGACGTCATTTTAGAAAAGACTTTTTCACTATTCAATAAATAGATATCAATAGTAGATAGAACAGTGAAAGTTTGATTCTAGCTAGTCTATCTACTATTTCTATGAGTCATATGCAAGACGTCATTTTAGAAAAGACTTTTTCACTATTCAATAAATAGATATCAATAGTAGATAGAACAGTGAAAGTTTGATTCTAGCTAGTCTATCTACTATTTCTATGAGTCATATGCAAGACGTCATTTTAGAAAAGACTTTTTCACTATTCAATAAATAGATATCAATAGTAGATAGAACAGTGAAAGTTTGATTCTAGCTAGTCTATCTACTATTTCTATGAGTCATATGCAAGACGTCATTTTAGAAAAGACTTTTTCACTATTCAATAAATAGATATCAATAGTAGATAGAACAGTGAAAGTTTGATTCTAGCTAGTCTATCTACTATTTCTATGAGTCATATGCAAGACGTCATTTTAGAAAAGACTTTTTCACTATTCAATAAATAGATATCAATAGTAGATAGAACAGTGAAAGTTTGATTCTAGCTAGTCTATCTACTATTTCTATGAGTCATATGCAAGACGTCATTTTAGAAAAGACTTTTTCACTATTCAATAAATAGATATCAATAGTAGATAGAACAGTGAAAGTTTGATTCTAGCTAGTCTATCTACTATTTCTATGAGTCATATGCAAGACGTCATTTTAGAAAAGACTTTTTCACTATTCAATAAATAGATATCAATAGTAGATAGAACAGTGAAAGTTTGATTCTAGCTAGTCTATCTACTATTTCTATGAGTCATATGCAAGACGTCATTTAGAAAAGACTTTTTCACTATTCAATAAATAGATATCAATAGTAGATAGAACAGTGAAAGTTTGATTCTAGCTAGTCTATCTACTATTTCTATGAGTCATATGCAAGACGTCATTTTAGAAAAGACTTTTTCACTATTCAATAAATAGATATCAATAGTAGATAGAACAGTGAAAGTTTGATTCTAGCTAGTCTATCTACTATTTCTATGAGTCATATGCAAGACGTCATTTTAGAAAAGACTTTTTCACTATTCAATAAATAGATATCAATAGTAGATAGAACAGTGAAAGTTTGATTCTAGCTAGTCTATCTACTATTTCTATGAGTCATATGCAAGACGTCATTTTAGAAAAGACTTTTTCACTATTCAATAAATAGATATCAATAGTAGATAGAACAGTGAAAGTTTGATTCTAGCTAGTCTATCTACTATTTCTATGAGTCATATGCAAGACGTCATTTTAGAAAAGACTTTTTCACTATTCAATAAATAGATATCAATAGTAGATAGAACAGTGAAAGTTTGATTCTAGCTAGTCTATCTACTATTTCTATGAGTCATATGCAAGACGTCATTTTAGAAAAGACTTTTTCACTATTCAATAAATAGATATCAATAGTAGATAGAACAGTGAAAGTTTGATTCTAGCTAGTCTATCTACTATTTCTATGAGTCATATGCAAGACGTCATTTTAGAAAAGACTTTTTCACTATTCAATAAATAGATATCAATAGTAGATAGAACAGTGAAAGTTTGATTCTAGCTAGTCTATCTACTATTTCTATGAGTCATATGCAAGACGTCATTTTAGAAAAGACTTTTTCACTATTCAATAAATAGATATCAATAGTAGATAGAACAGTGAAAGTTTGATTCTAGCTAGTCTATCTACTATTTCTATGAGTCATATGCAAGACGTCATTTTAGAAAAGACTTTTTCACTATTCAATAAATAGATATCAATAGTAGATAGAACAGTGAAAGTTTGATTCTAGCTAGTCTATCTACTATTTCTATGAGTCATATGCAAGACGTCATTTTAGAAAAGACTTTTTCACTATTCAATAAATAGATATCAATAGTAGATAGAACAGTGAAAGTTTGATTCTAGCTAGTCTATCTACTATTTCTATGAGTCATATGCAAGACGTCATTTTAGAAAAGACTTTTTCACTATTCAATAAATAGATATCAATAGTAGATAGAACAGTGAAAGTTTGATTCTAGCTAGTCTATCTACTATTTCTATGAGTCATATGCAAGACGTCATTTTAGAAAAGACTTTTTCACTATTCAATAAATAGATATCAATAGTAGATAGAACAGTGAAAGTTTGATTCTAGCTAGTCTATCTACTATTTCTATGAGTCATATGCAAGACGTCATTTTAGAAAAGACTTTTTCACTATTCAATAAATAGATATCAATAGTAGATAGAACAGTGAAAGTTTGATTCTAGCTAGTCTATCTACTATTTCTATGAGTCATATGCAAGACGTCATTTTAGAAAAGACTTTTTCACTATTCAATAAATAGATATCAATAGTAGATAGAACAGTGAAAGTTTGATTCTAGCTAGTCTATCTACTATTTCTATGAGTCATATGCAAGACGTCATTTTAGAAAAGACTTTTTCACTATTCAATAAATAGATATCAATAGTAGATAGAACAGTGAAAGTTTGATTCTAGCTAGTCTATCTACTATTTCTATGAGTCATATGCAAGACGTCATTTTAGAAAAGACTTTTTCACTATTCAATAAATAGATATCAATAGTAGATAGAACAGTGAAAGTTTGATTTGCTAGCTAGTCTATCTACTATTTCTATGAGTCATATGCAAGACGTCATTTTAGAAAAGACTTTTTCACTATTCAATAAATAGATATCAATAGTAGATAGAACAGTGAAAGTTTGATTCTAGCTAGTCTATCTACTATTTCTATGAGTCATATGCAAGACGTCATTTTAGAAAAGACTTTTTTCACTATTCAATAAATAGATATCAATAGTAGATAGAACAGTGAAAGTTTGATTCTAGCTAGTCTATCTACTATTTCTATGAGTCATATGCAAGACGTCATTTTAGAAAAGACTTTTTCACTATTCAATAAATAGATATCAATAGTAGATAGAACAGTGAAAGTTTGATTCTAGCTAGTCTATCTACTATTTCTATGAGTCATATGCAAGACGTCATTTTAGAAAAGACTTTTTCACTATTCAATAAATAGATATCAATAGTAGATAGAACAGTGAAAGTTTGATTCTAGCTAGTCTATCTACTATTTCTATGAGTCATATGCAAGACGTCATTTTAGAAAAGACTTTTTCACTATTCAATAAATAGATATCAATAGTAGATAGAACAGTGAAAGTTTGATTCTAGCTAGTCTATCTACTATTTCTATGAGTCATATGCAAGACGTCATTTTAGAAAAGACTTTTTCACTATTCAATAAATAGATATCAATAGTAGATAGAACAGTGAAAGTTTGATTCTAGCTAGTCTATCTACTATTTCTATGAGTCATATGCAAGACGTCATTTTAGAAAAGACTTTTTCACTATTCAATAAATAGATATCAATAGTAGATAGAACAGTGAAAGTTTGATTCTAGCTAGTCTATCTACTATTTCTATGAGTCATATGCAAGACGTCATTTTAGAAAAGACTTTTTCACTATTCAATAAATAGATATCAATAGTAGATAGAACAGTGAAAGTTTGATTCTAGCTAGTCTATCTACTATTTCTATGAGTCATATGCAAGACGTCATTTTAGAAAAGACTTTTTCACTATTCAATAAATAGATATCAATAGTAGATAGAACAGTGAAAGTTTGATTCTAGCTAGTCTATCTACTATTTCTATGAGTCATATGCAAGACGTCATTTTAGAAAAGACTTTTTCACTATTCAATAAATAGATATCAATAGTAGATAGAACAGTGAAAGTTTGATTCTAGCTAGTCTATCTACTATTTCTATGAGTCATATGCAAGACGTCATTTTAGAAAAGACTTTTTCACTATTCAATAAATAGATATCAATAGTAGATAGAACAGTGAAAGTTTGATTCTAGCTAGTCTATCTACTATTTCTATGAGTCATATGCAAGACGTCATTTTAGAAAAGACTTTTTCACTATTCAATAAATAGATATCAATAGTAGATAGAACAGTGAAAGTTTGATTCTAGCTAGTCTATCTACTATTTCTATGAGTCATATGCAAGACGTCATTTTAGAAAAGACTTTTTCACTATTCAATAAATAGATATCAATAGTAGATAGAACAGTGAAAGTTTGATTCTAGCTAGTCTATCTACTATTTCTATGAGTCATATGCAAGACGTCATTTTAGAAAAGACTTTTTCACTATTCAATAAATAGATATCAATAGTAGATAGAACAGTGAAAAGTTTGATTCTAGCTAGTCTATCTACTATTTCTATGAGTCATATGCAAGACGTCATTTTAGAAAGACTTTTTCACTATTCAATAAATAGATATCAATAGTAGATAGAACAGTGAAAGTTTGATTCTAGCTAGTCTATCTACTATTTCTATGAGTCATATGCAAGACGTCATTTTAGAAAAGACTTTTTCACTATTCAATAAATAGATATCAATAGTAGATAGAACAGTGAAAGTTTGATTCTAGCTAGTCTATCTACTATTTCTATGAGTCATATGCAAGACGTCATTTTAGAAAAGACTTTTTCACTATTCAATAAATAGATATCAATAGTAGATAGAACAGTGAGAGTTTGATTCTAGCTAGTCTATCTACTATTTCTATGAGTCATATGCAAGACGTCATTTAGAAAAGACTTTTTCACTATTCAATAAATAGATATCAATAGTAGATAGAACAGTGAAAGTTTGATTCTAGCTAGTCTATCTACTATTTCTATGAGTCATATGCAAGACGTCATTTTAGAAAAGACTTTTTCACTATTCAATAAATAGATATCAATAGTAGAATAGAACAGTGAAAGTTTGATTCTAGCTAGTCTATCTACTATTTCTATGAGTCATATGCAAGACGTCATTTTAGAAAAGACTTTTTCACTATTAAATAAATAGATATCAATAGTAGATAGAACAGTGAAAGTTTGATTCTAGCTAGTCTATCTACTATTTCTATGAGTCATATGCAAGACGTCATTTTAGAAAAGACTTTTTCACTATTCAATAAATAGATATCAATAGTAGATAGAACAGTGAAAGTTTGATTCTAGCTATTCTATCTACTATTTCTATGAGTCATATGCAAGACGTCATTTTAGAAAAGACTTTTTCACTATCAATAAATAGATATCAATAGTAGATAGAACAGTGAAAGTTTGATTCTAGCTAGTCTATCTACTATTTCTATGAGTCATATGCAAGACGTCATTTTAGAAAAGACTTTTTCACTATTCAATAAATAGATATCAATAGTAGATAGAACAGTGAAAGTTTGATTCTAGCTAGTCTATCTACTATTTCTATGAGTCATATGCAAGACGTCATTTTAGAAAAGACTTTTTCACTATTCAATAAATAGATATCAATAGTAGATAGAACAGTGAAAGTTTGATTCTAGCTAGTCTATCTACTATTTCTATGAGTCATATGCAAGACGTCATTTTAGAAAAGACTTTTTCACTATTCAATAAATAGATATCAATAGTAGATAGAACAGTGAAAGTTTGATTCTAGCTAGTCTATCTACTATTTCTATGAGTCATATGCAAGACGTCATTTTAGAAAAGACTTTTTCACTATTAAATAAATAGATATCAATAGTAGATAGAACAGTGAAAGTTTGATTCTAGCTAGTCTATCTACTATTTCTATGAGTCATATGCAAGACGTCATTTTAGAAAAGACTTTTTCACTATTCAATAAATAGATATCTCAATAGTAGATAGAACAGTGAAAGTTGATTCTAGCTAGTCTATCTACTATTTCTATGAGTCATAGCAAGACGTCATTTTAGAAA
>NW_027065939.1:0-20220 GCF_032884065.1 Artemia franciscana
TTTCACTATTCAATAAATAGATTCAAATCTATTTGAATCTAGAATCAAACTTTCTGTTTGATTCTAATAGAATCAATAGAATAGCACTAGTTCGTATGTGACGTCTTGCATATGGTTCTAGAATTCTAATCTATTGATTCTAGCTAGTCTATCTACTATTTCTATGAGTCATATGCAAGACGTCATTTTAGAAAAGACTTTTTCACTATTCAATAAATAGATTCAATTCTATTTGAATCTAGAATCAAACTTTCTGTTTGATTCTAATAGAATCAATAGAATAGCACTAGTTCGTATGTGACGTCTTGCATATGGTTCTAGAATTCTAATCTATAGATTCTAGACCAGCTAGAATCAATAGTAGATAGAACAGTGAAAGTTTGATTCTAGCTAGTCTATCTACTATTTCTATGAGTCATATGCAAGACGTCATTTTAGAAAAGACTTTTTCACTATTCAATAAATAGATTCAAATCTATTTGAATCTGGAATAAAACTTTCTGTTTGATTCTAATAGAATCAATAGAATAGCACTAGTTCGTATGTGACGTCTTGCATATGGTTCTAGAATTCTAATCTATTGATTCTAGCTAGTCTATCTACTATTTCTATGAGTCATATGCAAGACGTCATTTTAGAAAAGACTTTTTCACTATTCAATAAATAGATTCAAATCTATTTGAATCTAGAATCAAACTTTCTGTTTGATTCTAATAGAATCAATAGAATAGCACTAGTTCGTATGTGGCGTCTTGCATATGGTTCTAGAATTCTAATCTATTGATTCTAGCTAGTCTATCTACTATTTCTATGAGTCATATGCAAGAAGTCATTTTAGAAAAGACTTTTTCACTATTCATTAAATAGATTCAAATCTATTTGAATCTAGAATCAAACTTTCTGTTTGATTCTAATAGAATCAATAGAATAGCACTAGTTCGTATGTGACGTCTTGCATATGGTTCTAGAATTCTAATCTATTGATTCTAGACCAGCTAGAATCAATAGTAGATAGAACAGAGAAAGTTTGATTCTAGCTAGTCTATCTACTATTTCTATGAGTCATATGCAAGACGTCATTTTAGAAATGACTTTTTCACTATTCAATAAATAGATTCAAATCTATTTGAATCTAGAATCAAACTTTCTGTTTGATTCTAATAGAATCAATAGAATAGCACTAGTTCGTATGTGACGTCTTGCATATGTTTCTAGAATTCTAATCTATTGATTCTAGCTAGTCTATCTACTATTTCTATGAGTCATATGCAAGACGTCATTTTAGAAAAGACTTTTTCACTATTCAATAAATAGATTCAATTCTATTTGAATCTAGAATCAAACTTTCTGTTTGATTCTAATAGAATCAATAGAATAGCACTAGTTCGTATGTGACGTCTTGCATATCGTTCTAGAATTCTAATCTATAGATTCTAGACCAGCTAGAATCAATAGTAGATAGAACAGTGAAAGTTTGATTCTAGCTAGTCTATCTACTATTTTTATGAGTCATATGCAAGACGTCATTTTAGAAAAGACTTTTTCACTATTCAATAAATAGATTCAAATCTATTTGAATCTAGAATCAAACTTTCTGTTTGATTCTAATAGAATCAATAGAATAGCACTAGTTCGTATGTGACGTCTTGCATATGGTTCTAGAATTCTAATCTATTGATTCTAGCTAGTCTATCTACTATTTCTATGAGTCATATGCAAGACGTCATTTTAGAAAAGACTTTTTCACTATTCAATAAATAGATTCAAATCTATTTGAATCTAGAATCAAACTTTCTGTTTGATTCTAATAGAATCAATAGAAGAGCACTAGTTCGTATGTGGCGTCTTGCATATGGTTCTAGAATTCTAATCTATTGATTCTAGCTAGTCTATCTACTATTTCTATGAGTCATATGCAAGAAGTCATTTTAGAAAAGACTTTTTCACTATTCATTAAATAGATTCAAATCTATTTGAATCTAGAATCAAACTTTCTGTTTGATTCTAATAGAATCAATAGAATAGCCCTAGTTCGTATGTGACGTCTTGCATATGGTTCTAGAATTCTAATCTATTGATTCTAGACCAGCTAGAATCAATAGTAGATAGAACAGTGAAAGTTTGATTCTAGCTAGTCTATCTACTATTTCTATGAGTCATATGCAAGACGTCATTTTAGAAAAGACTTTTTCACTATTCAATAAATAGATTCAAATCTATTTGAATCTAGAATCAAACTTTCTGTTTGATTCTAATAGAATCAATAGAATAGCACTAGTTCGTATGTGAGGTCTTGCATATGGTTCTAGAATTCTAATCTATTGATTTAGCTAGTCTATCTACTATGTCTATGAGTCATATGCAAGACGTCATTTTAGAAAAGACTTTTTCACTATTCAATAAATAGATTCAAATCTATTTGAATCTAGAATCAAACTTTCTGTTTGATTCTAATAGAATCAATAGAATAGCACTAGTTCGTATGTGACGTCTTGCATATGGTTCTAGAATTCTAATCTATTGATTCTAGACCAGCTAGAATCAATAGTAGATAGAACAGTGAAAGTTTGATTCTAGCTAGTCTATCTACTATTTCTATGAGTCATATGCAAGACGTCATTTTAGAAAAGACTTTTTCACTATTCAATAAATAGATTCAAATCTATTTGAATCTAGAATCAAACTTTCTGTTTGATTCTAATAGAATCAATAGAATAGCACTAGTTCGTATGTGAGGTCTTGCATATGGTTCTAGAATTCTAATCTATTGATTTAGCTAGTCTATCTACTATGTCTATGAGTCATATGCAAGACGTCATTTTAGAAAAGACTTTTTCACTATTCAATAAATAGATTCAAATCTATTTGAATCTAGAATCAAACTTTCTGTTTGATTCTAATAGAATCAATAGAATAGCACTAGTTCGTATATGACGTCTGTCATATGGTTCTAGAATTCTAATCTATTGATTCTAGCTAGTCTATCTACTATTTCTATGAGTCATATGCAAGACGTCATTTTAGAAAAGACTTTTTCACTATTCAATAAATAGATTCAAATCTGTTTGAATCTAGAATCAAACTTTCTGTTTGATTCTAATAGAATCAATAGAATAGCACTAGTTCGTATGTGACGTCTTGCATATGGTTCTAGAATTCTAATCTATTGATTCTAGACCAGCTAGAATCAATAGTAGATAGAACAGTGAAAGTTTGATTCTAGCTAGTCTATCTACTATTTCTATGAGTCATATGCAAGACGTCATTTTAGAAAAGACTTTTTCACTATTCAATAAATAGATTCAAATCTATTTGAATCTAGAATCAAACTTTCTGTTTGATTCTAATAGAATCAATAGAATAGCACTAGTTCGTATGTGACGTCTTGCATATGGTTCTAGAATTCTAATCTATTGATTCTAGCTAGTCTATCTACTATTTCTATGAGTCATATGCAAGACGTCATTTTAGAAAAGACTTTTCACTATTCAATAAATAGATTCAAATCTATTTGAATCTAGAATCAAACTTTCTGTTTGATTCTAATAGAATCAATAGAATAGCACTAGTTCGTATGTGACGTCTTGCATATGGTTCTAAAATTCTAATCTATTGATTCTAGACCAGCTAGAATCAATAGTAGATAGAACAGTGAAAGTTTGATTCTAGCTAGTCTATCTACTATTTCTATGAGTCATATGCAAGACGTCATTTTAGAAAAGACTTTTTCACTATTCAATAAATAGATTCAAATCTATTTGAATCTAGAATCAAACTTTCTGTTTGATTCTAATAGAATCAATAGAATAGCACTAGTTCGTATGTGACGTCTTGCATATGGTTCTAGAATTCTAATCTATTGATTCTAGCTAGTCTATCTACTATTTCTATGAGTCATATGCAAGACGTCATTTTAGAAAAGACTTTTTCACTATTCAATAAATAGATTCAAATCTATTTGAATCTAGAATCAAACTTTCTGTTTGATTCTAATAGAATCAATAGAATAGCACTAGTTCGTATTTGACGTCTTGCATATGGTTCTAGAATTCTAATCTATTGATTCTAGCTAGTCTATCTACTATTTCTATGAGTCATATGCAAGACGTCATTTTAGAAAAGACTTTTTCACTATTTAATAAATAGATTCAAATCTATTTGAATCTAGAATCAAACTTTCTGTTTGATTCTAATAGAATCAATAGAATAGCACTAGTTCGTATGTGACGTCTTGCATATGGTTCTAGAATTCTAATCTATTGATTCTAGACCAGCTAGAATCAATAGTAGATAGAACAGTGAAAGTTTGATTCTAGCTAGTATATCTACTATTTCTATGAGTCATATGCAAGACGTCATTTTAGAAAAGACTTTTTCACTATTCAATAAATAGATTCAAATCTATTTGAATCTAGAATCAAACTTTCTGTTTGATTCTAATAGAATCAATAGAATAGCACTAGTTCGTATGTGAAGTCTTGCATATGGTTCTAGAATTCTAATCTATTGATTCTAGCTAGTCTATCTACTATTTTTATGAGTCATATGCAAGACGTCATTTTAGAAAATACTTTTTCACTATTCAATAAATAGATTCAAATCTATTTGAATCTAGAATCAAACTTTCTGTTTGATTCTAATAGAATCAATAGAATAGCACTAGTTCGTATGTGACGTCTTGCATATGGTTCTAGAATTCTAATCTATTGATTCTAGACCAGCTAGAATCAGTAGTAGATAGAACAGTGAAAGTTTGATTCTAGCTAGTCTATCTACTATTTCTATGAGTCATATGCAAGACCTCATTTTAGAAAATACTTTTTCACTATTCAATAAATAGATTCGAATCTATTTGAATCTAGAATCAAACTTTCTGTTTGATTCTAATAGAATCAATAGAATAGCACTAGTTCGTATGTGACGTCTTGCATATGGTTCTAGAATTCTAATCTATTGATTCTAGCTAGTCTATCTACTATTTCTATGAGTCATATGCAAGACGTCATTTTTGAAAAGACTTTTTCACTATTCAATAAATATATTCAAATCTATTTGAATCTAGAATCAAACTTTCTGTTTGATTCTAATAGAATCAATAGAATAGCACTAGTTCGTATGTGACGTCTTGCATATGGTTCTAGAATTCTAATCTATTGATTCTAGCTAGTCTATCTACTATTTCTATGAGTCATATGCAAGACGTCATTTTAGAAAAGACTTTTTCACTATTCAATAAATAGATTCAAATCTATTTGAATCTAGAATCAAACTTTCTGTTTGATTCTAATAGAATCAATAGAATAGCACTAGTTCGTATTTGACGTCTTGCATATGGTTCTAGAATTCTAATCTATTGATTCTAGCTAGTCTATCTACTATTTCTATGAGTCATAAGCAAGACGTCATTTTAGAAAAGACTTTTTCACTATTCAATAAATAGATTCAAATCTATTTGAATCTAGAATCAAACTTTCTGTTTGATTCTAATAGAATCAATAGAATAGCACTAGTTCATATGTGAAGTCTTGCATATGGTTCTAGAATTCTAATATATTGACTCTAGACCAGCTAGAATCAATAGTAGATAGAACAGTGAAAGTTTGATTCTAGCTAGTCTATCTACTATTTCTATGAGTCATATGCAAGACGTCATTTTAGAAAAGACTTTTTCACTATTCAATAAATAGATTCAAGTCTATTTGAATCTAGAATCAAACTTTCTGTTTGATTCTAATAGAATCAATATAATAGCACTAGTTCGTATGTGACGTCTTGCATATGGTTCTAGAATTCTAATCTATTGATTCTAGCTAGTCTATCTACTATTTCTATGAGTCATATGCAAGACGTCATTTTAGAAAAGACTTTTTCACTATTCAATAAATAGATTCAAATCTATTTGAATCTAGAATCACACTTTCTGTTTGATTCTAATAGAATCAATAGAATATCACTAGTTCGTATGTGACGTCTTGCATATGGTTCTAGAATTCTAATCTATTGATTCTAGCTAGTCTATCTACTATTTCTATGAGTCATATGCAAGACGTCATTTTAGAAAAGACTTTTTCACTATTCAATAAATAGATTCAAATCTATTTGAATCTAGAATCAAACTTTCTGTTTGATTCTAATAGAATCAATAGAATAGCACTAGTTAATATGTGACGTCTTGCATATGGTTCTAGAATTCTAATCTATTGATTCTAGGCCAGCTAGAATCAACAGTAGATAGAACAGTGAAAGTTTGATTCTAGCTAGTCTATCTACTATTTCTATGAGTCATATTCAAGACGTCATTTTAGAAAAGACTTTTTCACTATTCAATAAATAGATTCAAATCTATTTGAATCTAGAATCAAACTTTCTGTTTTATTCTAATAGAATCAATAGAATAGCACTAGTTCGTATGTGACGTCTTGCATATGGTTCTAGAATTCTAATCTATTGATTCTAGCTAGTCTATCTACTATTTCTATGAGTCATATGCAAGACGTCATTTTAGAAAAGACTTTTTCACTATTCAATAAATAGATTCAAATCTATTTGAATCTAGAATCAAACTTTCTGTTTGATTCTAATAGAATCAATAGAATAGCACTAGTTCGTATGTGACGTCTTGCATATGGTTCTAGAATTCTAATCTATTGATTCTAGACCAGCTAGAATCAATAGTAAATAGAACAGTGAAAGTTTGATTCTAGCTAGTCTATCTACTATTTCTATGAGTCATATGCAAGACGTCATTTTAGAAAAGACTTTTTCACTATTCAATAAATTGATTCAAATCTATTTGAATCTAGAATCAAACTTTCTGTTTGATTCTAATAGAATCAATAGAATAGCACTAGTTCGTATGTGAGGTCTTGCATATGGTTCTAGAATTCTAATCTATTGATTCTAGCTAGTCTATCTACTATTTCTATGAGTCATATGCAAGACGTCATTTTAGAAAAGACTTTTTCACTATTCAATAAATAGATTCAAATCTATTTGAATCTAGAATCAAACTTTCTGTTTGATTCTAATAGAATCAATAGAATAGCACTAGTTCATATGTGACGTCTTGCATATGGTTCTAGAATTCTAATCTATTGATTCTAGCTAGTCTATCTACTATTTCTATGAGTCATATGCAAGACGTCATTTTAGAAAAGACTTTTTCACTATTCAATAAATAGATTCAAATCTATTTGAATCTAGAATCAAACTTTCTGTTTGATTCTAATAGAATCAATAGAATAGCACTAGTTCATATGTGACGTCTTGCATATGGTTCTAGAATTCTAATCTATTGATTCTAGCTAGTCTATCTACTATTTCTATGAGTCATATGCAAGACGTCATTTTAGAAAAGACTTTTTCACTATTCAATAAATAGATTCAAATCTATTTGAATCTAGAATCAAACTTTCTGTTTGATTCTAATAGAATCAATAGAATAGCACTAGTTCGTATGTGACGTCTTGCATATGGTTCTAGAATTCTAATCTATTGATTCTAGACCAGCTAGAATCAATAGTAGATAGAACAGTGAAAGTTTGATTCTAGCTAGTCTATCTACTATTTCTATGAGTCATATGCAAGACGTCATTTTAGAAAAGACTTTTTCACTATTCAATAAATAGATTCAAATCTATTTGAATCTAGAATCAAACTTTCTGTTTGATTCTAATAAAATCAATAGAATAGCACTAGATCGTATGTGACGTCTTGCATATGGTTCTAGAATTCTAATCTATTGATTCTAGCTAGTCTATCTACTATTTCTATGAGTCATATGCAAGACGTCATTTTAGAAAAGACTTTTTCACTATTCAATAAATAGATTCAAATCTATTTGAATCTAGAATCAAACTTTCTGTTTGATTCTAATAGAATCAATAGAATAGCACTAGTTCGTATGTGACGTCTTGCATATGGTTCTAGAATTCTAATCTATTGATTCTAGACCAGCTAGAATCAATAGTAGATAGAACAGTGAAAGTTTGATTCTAGCTAGTCTATCTACTATTTCTATGAGTCATATGCAAGACGTCATTTTAGAAAAGACTTTTTCACTATTCAATAAATAGATTCAAATCTATTTGAATCTAGAATCAAACTTTCTGTTTGATTCTAATAAAATCAATAGAATAGCACTAGATCGTATGTGACGTCTTGCATATGGTTCTAGAATTCTAATCTATTGATTCTAGCTAGTCTATCTACTATTTCTATGAGTCATATGCAAGACGTCATTTTAGAAAATACTTTTTCACTATTCAATAAATAGATTCAAATCTATTTAAATCTATAATCAAACTTTCTTTTTGATTCTAATAGAATCAATAGAATAGCACTAGTTCGTATGTGACCTCTTGCATATGGTTCTAGAATTCTAATCTATTCATTCTAGACCAGCTAGAATCAATAGTAGATAGAACAGTGAAAGTTTCATTCTAGCTAGTCTATCTACTATTTCTATGAGTCATATGCAAGACGTCATTTTAGAAAAGACTTTTTCACTATTCAATAAATAGATTCAAATCTATTTGAATCTAGAATCAAACTTTCTGTTTGATTCTAATAGAATCAATAGAATAGCACTAGTTCGTATGTGACGTCTTGCATATGGTTCTAGAATTCTAATCTATTGATTCTAGCTAGTCTATCTACTATTTCTATGAGTCATATGCAAGACGTCATTTTAGAAAAGACTTTTTCACTATTCAATAAATAGATTCAAATCTATTTGAATCTAGAATCAAACTTTCTTTTTGATTCTAATAGAATCAATAGAATAGCACTAGTTCGTATGTGACGTCTTGCATATGGTTCTAGAATTCTAATCTATTGATTCTAGACCAGCTAGAATCAATAGTAGATAGAACAGTGAAAGTTTGATTCTAGCTAGTCTATCTACTATTTCTATGAGTCATATGCAAGACGTCATTTTAGAAAAGACTTTTTCACTATTCAATAAATAGATTCAAATCTATTTGAATCTAGAATCAAACTTTCTGTTTGATTCTAATAGAATCAATAGAATAGCACTAGTTCGTATGTGACGTCTTGCATATGGTTCTAGAATTCCAATCTATTGATTCTAGATAGTCTATCTACTATTTCTATGAGTCATATGCAAGACGTCATTTTAGAAAAGACTTTTTCACTATTCAATAAATAGATTCGAATCTATTTGAATCTAGAATCAAACTTTCTGTTTGATTCTAATAGAATCAATAGAATAGCACTAGTTCGTATGTGACGTCTTGCATATGGTTCTAGAATTCTAATCTATTGATTCTAGACCAGCTAGAATCAATAGTAGATAGAACAGTGAAAGTTTGATTCTAGCTAGTCTATCTACTATTTCTATGAGTCATATGCAAGACGTCATTTTAGAAAAGACTTTTTCACTATTCAATAAATAGATTCAAATCTATTTGAATCTAGAATCAAAATTTCTGTTTGATTCTAATAGAATCAATAGAATAGCACTAGTTCGTATGTGACGTCTTGCATATGGTTCTAGAATTCTAATCTATTGATTCTAGACCAGCTAAAATCAATAGTAGATAGAACAGTGAAAGATTGATTCTAGCTAGTCTATCTACGATTTCTATGAGTCATATGCAAGACGTCATTTTAGAAAAGACTTTTTCCCTATTCAATAAATAGATTCAAATCTATTTGAATCTAGAATCAAACTTTCTGTTTGATTCTAATAGAATCAATAGAATAGCACTAGTTCGTATGTGACGTCTTGCATATGGTTCTAGAATTCTAATCTATTGATTCTAGCTAGTTTATCTACTATTTCTATGAGTCATATGCAAGACGTCATTTTAGAAAAGACTTTTTCACTATTCAATAAATAGATTTAAATCTATTCGAATCTAGAATCAAACTTTCTGTTTGATTCTAATAGAATCAATAGAATAGCACTAGTTCGTATGTGACGTCTTGCATATGGTTCTCGAATTCTAATCTATTGATTCTAGACCAGCTAGAATCAATAGTAGATAGAACAGTGAAAGTTTGATTCTAGCTAGTCTATCTACTATTTCTATGAGTCATATGCAAGACGTCATTTTAGAAAAGACTTTTTCACTATTCAATAAATAGATTCAAATCTATTTGAATCTAGAATCACACTTTCTGTTTGATTCTAATAGAATCAATAGAATATCACTAGTTCGTATGTGACGTCTTGCATATGGTTCTAGAATTCTAATCTATTGATTCTAGCTAGTCTATCTACTATTTCTATGAGTCATATGCAAGACGTCATTTTAGAAAAGACTTTTTCACTATTCAATAAATAGATTCAAATCTATTTGAATCTAGAATCAAACTTTCTGTTTGATTCTAATAGAATCAATAGAATAGCACTAGTTCGTATGTGACGTCTTGCATATGGTTCTAGAATTCTAATCTATTGATTCTAGGCCAGCTAGAATCAATAGTAGATAGAACAGTGAAAGTTTGATTCTAGCTAGTCTATCTACTATTTCTATGAGTCATATTCAAGACTTCATTTTAGAAAAGACTTTTTCACTATTCAATAAATAGATTCAAATCTATTTGAATCTAGAATCAAACTTTCTGTTTTATTCTAATAGAATCAATAGAATAGCACTAGTTCGTATGTGACGTCTTGCATATGGTTCTAGAATTCTAATCTATTGATTCTAGCTAGTCTATCTACTATTTCTATGAGTCATATGCAAGACGTCATTTTAGAAAAGACTTTTTCACTATTCAATAAATAGATTCAAATCTATTTGAATCTAGAATCAAACGTTCTGTTTGATTCTAATAGAATCAATAGAATAGCACTAGTTCGTATGTGACGTCTTGCATATGGTTCTAGAATTCTAATCTATTGATTCTAGACCAGCTAGAATCAATAGTAAATAGAACAGTGAAAGTTTGATTCTAGCTAGTCTATCTACTATTTCTATGAGTCATATGCAAGACGTCATTTTAGAAAAGACTTTTTCACTATTCAATAAATTGATTCAAATCTATTTGAATCTAGAATCAAACTTTCTGTTTGATTCTAATAGAATCAATAGAATAGCACTAGTTCGTATGTGAGGTCTTGCATATGGTTCTAGAATTCTAATCTATTGATTCTAGCTAGTCTATCTACTATTTCTATGAGTCATATGCAAGACGTCATTTTAGAAAAGACTTTTTCACTATTCAATAAATAGATTCAAATCTATTTGAATCTAGAATCAAACTTTCTGTTTGATTCTAATAGAATCAATAGAATAGCACTAGTTCATATGTGACGTCTTGCATATGGTTCTAGAATTCTAATCTATTGATTCTAGCTAGTCTATCTACCATTTCTATGAGTCATATGCAAGACGTCATTTTAGAAAAGACTTTTTCACTATTCAATAAATAGATTCAAATCTATTTGAATCTAGAATCAAACTTTCTGTTTGATTCTAATAGAATCAATAGAATAGCACTAGTTCGTATGTGACGTCTTGCATATGGTTCTAGAATTCTAATCTATTGATTCTAGCTAGTCTATCTACTATTTCTATGAGTCATATGCAAGACGTCATTTTAGAAAAGACTTTTTCACTATTCAATAAATAGATTCAAATCTATTTGAATCTAGAATCAAACTTTCTGTTTGATTCTAATAGAATCAATAGAATAGCACTAGTTCGTATGTGACGTCTTGCATATGGTTCTAGAATTCTAATCTATTGATTCTAGACCAGCTAGAATCAATAGTAGATAGAACAGTGAAAGTTTGATTCTAGCTAGTCTATCTACTATTTCTATGAGTCATATGCAAGACGTCATTTTAGAAAAGACTTTTTCACTATTCAATAAATAGATTCAAATCTATTTGAATCTAGAATCAAACTTTTTGTTTGATTCTAATAGAATCAATAGAATAGAACTAGTTCGTATGTGACGTCTTGCATATGGTTCTAGAATTCTAATCTATTTATTCTAGCTAGTCTATCTACTATTTCTATGAGTCATATGCAAGACGTCATTTTAGAAAAGACTTTTTCACTATTCAATAAATAGATTCAAATCTATTTGAATCTATAATCAAACTTTCTTTTTGATTCTAATAGAATCAATAGAATAGCACTAGTTCGTATGTGACGTCTTGCATATGGTTCTAGAATTCTAATCTATTCATTCTAGACAAGCTAGAATCAATAGTAGATAGAACAGTGAAAGTTTCATTCTAGCTAGTCTATCTACTATTTCTATGAGTCATATGCAAGACGTCATTTTAGAAAAGACTTTTTCACTATTCAATAAATAGATTCAAATCTATTTGAATCTAGAATCAAACTTTCTGTTTGATTCTAATAGAATCAATAGAATAGCACTAGTTCGTATGTGACGTCTTGCATATGGTTCTAGAATTCTAATCTATTGATTCTAGCTAGTCTATCTACTATTTCTATGAGTCATATGCAAGACGTCATTTTAGAAAAGACTTTTTCACTATTCAATAAATAGATTCAAATCTATTTGAATCTAGAATCAAACTTTCTGTTTGATTCTAATAGAATCAATAGAATAGCACTAGTTCGTATGTGACGTCTTGCATATGGTTCTAGAATTCTAATCTATTGATTCTAGACCAGCTATAATCAATAGTAGATAGAACAGTGAAAGTTTGATTCTAGCTAGTCTATCTACTATTTCTATGAGTCATATGCAAGACGTCATTTTAGAAAAGACTTTTTCACTATTCAATAAATAGATTCAAATCTATTTGAATCTAGAATCAAACTTTCTGTTTGATTCTAATAGAATCAATAGAATAGCACTAGTTCGTATGTGACGTCTTGCATATGGTTCTAGAATTCTAATCTATTGATTCTAGATAGTCTATCTACTATTTCTATGAGTCATATGCAAGACGTCATTTTAGAAAAGACTTTTTCACTATTCAATAAATAGATTCAAATCTATTTGAATCTAGAATCAAACTTTCTGTTTGATTCTAATAGAATCAATAGAATAGCACTAGTTCGTATTAGACGTCTTGCATATGGTTCTAGAATTCTAATCTATTGATTCTAGACCAGCTAGAATCAATAGTAGATAGAACAGTGAAAGTTTGATTCTAGCTAGTCTATCTACTATTTCTATGAGTCATATGCAAAGACGTCATTTTAGAAAAGACTTTTTCACTATTCAATAAATAGATTCAAATCTATTTGAATCTAGAATCAAACTTTCTGTTTGATTCTAATAGAATCAATAGAATAGCACTAGTTTGTATGTGACGTCTTGCATATGGTTCTAGAATTCTAATCTATTGATTCTAGACCAGCTAGAATCAATAGTAGATAGAACAGTGAAAGTTTGATTCTAGCTAGTCTATCTACTATTTCTATGAGTCATATGCAAGACGTCATTTTAGAAAAGACTTTTTCACTATTCAATAAATAGATTCAAATCTATTTGAATCTAGAATCAAACTTTCTGTTTGATTCTAATAGAATCAATAGAATAGCACTAGTTCGTATGTGACGTCTTGCATATGGTTCTAGAATTCTAATCTATTGATTCTAGCTAGTCTATCTACTATTTCTATGAGTCATATGCAAGACGTCATTTTAGAAAAGACTTTTTCACTATTCAATAAATAGATTCAAATCTATTTGAATCTAGAATCAAACTTTCTGTTTGATTCTAATAGAATCAATAGAATAGCACTAGTTCGTATGTGACGTCTTGCATATGGTTCTAGAATTCTAATCTATTGATTCTAGACCAGCTAGAATCAATAGTAGATAGAACAGTGAAAGTTTGATTCTAGCTAGTCTATCTACTATTTCTATGAGTCATATGCAAGACGTCATTTTAGAAAAGACTTTTTCACTATTCAATAAATAGATTCAAATCTATTTGAATCTAGAATCAAACTTTCTGTTTGATTCTAATAGAATCAATAGAATAGCACTAGTTCGTATGTGACGTCTTGCATATGGTTCTAGAAATCTAATCTATTGATTCTAGCTAGTCTATCTACTATTTCTATGAGTCATATGCAAGACGTCATTTTAGAAAAGACTTTTTCACTATTCAATAAATAGATTCAAATCTATTTGAATCTAGAATCAAACTTTCTGTTTGATTCTAATAGAATCAATAGAATAGCACTAGTTCGTATGTGACGTCTTGCATATGGTTCTAGAATTCTAATCTATTGATTCTAGACCAGCTAGAATCAATAGTAGATAGAACAGTGAAAGTTTGATTCTAGCTAGTCTATCTACTATTTCTATGAGTCATATGCAAGACGTCATTTTAGAAAAGACTTTTTCACTATTCAATAAATAGATTCAAATCTATTTGAATCTAGAATCAAACTTTCTGTTTGATTCTAATAGAATCAATAGAATAGCACTAGTTCGTATGTGACGTCTTGCATATGGTTCTAGAATTCTAATCTATTGATTCTAGATAGTCTATCTACTATTTCTATGAGTCATATGCAAGACGTCATTTTAGAAAAAAAATTTTCACTATTCAATAAATAGATTCAAATCTATTTGAATCTAGAATCAAACTTTCTGTTTGATTCCAATAGAATCAATAGAATAGCAATAGTTCGTATGTGACGTCTTGCATATGGTTCTAGAATTCTAATCTATTGAGTCTAGACCAGCTAGAATCAATAGTAGATAGAACAGTGAAAGTTTGATTCTAGCTAGTCTATCTACTATTTCTATGAGTCATATGCAAGACGTCATTTTAGAAAAGACTTTTTCACTATTCAATAAATAGATTCAGATCTATTTGAATCCAGAATCAAACTTTCTGTTTGATTCTAATAGAATCAATAGAATAGCACTAGTTCGTATATGACGTCTTGCATATGGTTCTAGAATTCTAATCTATTGATTCTAGCTAGTCTATCTACTATTTCTATGAGTCATATGCAAGACGTCATTTTAGAAAAGACTTTTTCACTGTTCAATAAATAGATTCAAATCTATTTGAATCTAGAATCAAACTTTCCGTTTGATTCTAATAGAATCAATAGAATAGCACTAGTTCGTATGTGACGTCTTGCATATGGTTCTAGAATTCTAATCTATTGATTCTAGACCAGCTAGAAACAATAGTAGATAGAACAGTGAAAGTTTGATTCTAGCTAGTCTATCTACTATTTCTATGAGTCATATGCAAGACGTCATTTTAGAAAAGACTTTTTCACTATTCAATAAATAGATTCAAATCTATTTGAATCTAGAATCTAACTTTCTGTTTGATTCTAATAGAATCAATAGAATAGCACTAGTTCGTATGTGACGTCTTGCATATGGTTCTAGAATTCTAATCTATTGATTCTAGCTAGTCTATCTACTATTTCTATGAGTCATATGCAAGACGTCATTTTAGAAAAGACTTTTTCACTATTCAATAAATAGATTCAAATCTATTTGAATCTAAAATCAAACTTTCTGTTTGATTCTAATAGAATCCATAGAATAGCACTAGTTTGTATGTGACGTCTTGCATATGGTTCTAGAATTCTAATCTATTGATTCTAGACCAGCTTAGAATCAATAGTAGATAGAACAGTGAAAGTTTGATTCTAGCTAGTCTATCTACTATTTCTATGAGTCATATGCAAGACATCATTTTAGAAAAGACTTTTTCACTATTCAATAAATAGATTCAAATCTATTTGAATCTAGAATCAAACTTTCTGTTTGATTCTAATAGAATCAATAGAATAGCACTAGTTCGTATGTGACGTCTTGCATATGGTTCTAGAATTCTAATCTATTGATTCTAGCTAGTCTATCTACTATTTCTATGAGTCACATACAAGACGTCATTTTAGAAAAGACTTTTTCACTATTCAATAAATAGATTCAATTCTATTTGAATCTAGAATCAAACTTTCTGTTTGATTCTAATAGAATCAATAGAATAGCACTAGTTCGTATGTGACGTCTTGCATATGGTTCTAGAATTCTAATCTATTGATTCTAGACCAGCTAGAATCAATATTAGATAGAACAGTGTAAGTTTGATTCTAGCTAGTCTATCTACTATTTCTAAGAGTCATATGCAAGACGTCATTTTAGAAAAGACTTTTTCACTATTCAATAAATAGATTCAAATCTATTTGAATCTAGAATTAAACTTTCTGTTTGATTCTAATAGAATCAATAGAATAGCACTAGTTCGTATGTGACGTCTTCCATATGGTTCTAAAATTCTAATCTATTGATTCTAGCTAGTCTATCTACTATTTCTATGAGTCATATGCAAGACGTCATTTTAGAAAAGACTTTTTCACTATTCAATAAATAGATTCAAATCTATTTGAATCTAGAATCAAACTTTCTGTTTGATTCTAATAGAATCCATAGAATAGCACTAGTTCGTATGTGACGTCTTGCATATGGTTCTAGAATTCTAATCTATTGATTCTAGACCAGCTAGAATCAATAGTAGATATAACAGTGAAAGTTTGATTCTAGCTAGTCTATCTACTATTTCTATGAGTCATATGCAAGACGTCATTTCAGAAAAGACTTTTTCACTATTCAATAAATAGATTCAAATCTATTTGAATCTAGAATGTAACTTTCTGTTTGATTCTAATAGAATCAATAGAATAGCACTAGTTCGTATGTGACGTCTTGCATATGGTTCTAGAATTCTAATCTATTGATTCTAGCTAGTCTATCTACTATTTCAATGAGTCATATGCAAGACGTCATTTTAGAATAGACTTTTTCACTATTCAATAAATAGATTCAAATCTATTTGAATCTAGAATCAAAATCTCTGTTTGATTCTAATAGAATCAATAGAATAGCACTAGTTCGTATGTGACGTCTTGCATATGGTTCTAGAATTCTAATCTATTGATTCTAGACCAGCTAGAATCAATAGTAGATAGAACAGTGAAAGTTTGATTCTAGCTAGTCTATCTACTATTTCTATGAGTCATATGCAAGACGTCATTTTAGAAAAGACTTTTTCAGTATTCAATAAATAGATTCAAATCTTTTTGAATCTAGAATCAAACTTTCTGTTTGATTCTAATAGAATCAATAGAATAGCACTAGTTCGTATGTGACGTCTAGCATATGGTTCTAGAATTCTAATCTATTGATTCTAGCTAGTCTATCTACTATTTCTATGAGTCATATGCAAGACGTCATTTTAGAAAAGACTTTTTCACTATTCAATAAATAGATTCAAATCTATTTGAATCTAGAATCAAACTTTCTGTTTGATTCTAATAGAATCAATAGAATAGCACTAGTTCGTATGTGACGTCTTGCATATGGTTCAAGAATTCTAATCTATTGATTCTAGACCAGCTAGAATCAATAGTAGATAGAACAGTGAAAGTTTGATTCTAGCTAGTCTATCTACTATTTCTATGAGTCATATGCAAGACGTCATTTTAGAAAAGACTTTTTCACTATTCAATAAATAGATTCAAATCTATTTGAATCTAGAATCAAACTTTCTGTTTGATTCTAATAGAATCAATAGAATAGCACTAGTTCGTATGTGACGTCTTGCATATGGTTCTAGAATTCTAATATATTGATTCTAGCTAGTCTATCTACTATTTCTATGAGTCATATGCAAGACGTCATTTTAGAAAAGTCTTTTTCACTATTCAATAAATAGATTCAAATCTATTTGAATCTAGAATCAAACTTTCTGTTTGATTCTAATAGAATCAATAGAATAGCACCAGTTTGTATGTGACGTCTTGCATATGGTTCTAGAATTCTAATCTATTGAATCTAGACAAGCTAGAATCAATAGTAGATAGAACAGTAAAAGTTTGATTCTAGCTAGTCTATCTACTATTTCTATGAGTCATATGCAAGACGTCATTTTAGAAAAGACTTTTTCACTATTCAATAAATAGATTCAAATCTATTTGAATCTAGAATCAAACTTTCTGTTTGATTCTAATAGAATCAATAGAATAGCACTAGTTCGTATGTGACGTCTTGCATATGGTTCTAGAATTCTAATCTATTGATTCTAGCTAGTCTATCTACTATTTCTATGAGTCATATGCAAGACGTCATTTTAGAAAAGACTTTTTCACTATTCAATAAATAGATTCAAATCTATTTGAATCTAGAATCAAACTTTCTGTTTGATTCTAATAGAATCAATAGAATAGCACTAATTCGTATGTGACGTCTTGCATTTGGTTCTAGAATTCTAATCTATTGATTCTAGACCAGCTAGAATCAATAGTAGATAGAACAGTGAAAGTTTGATTCTAGCTAGTCTATCTACTATTTCTATGAGTCATATGCAAGACGTCATTTTAGAAAAGACTTTTTCACTATTCAATAAATAGATTCAAATCTATTTGAATCTAGAATCAATCTTCCTGTTTGATTCTAATAGAATCAATAGAATAGCACTAGTTCGTATGTGACCTCTTGAATATGGTTCTAGAATTCTAATCTATTGATTCTAGCTAGTCTATCTACTATTTCTATGAGTCATATGCAAGACGTCATATTAGAAAAGACTTTTTCACTATTCAATAAATAGATTCAAATCTATTTGAATCTAGAATCAAACTTTCTGTTTGATTCTAATAGAATCAATAGAATAGCACTAGTTCGTATGTGACGTCTTGCATATGGTTCTAGAATTCTAATCTATTGATTCTAGCTAGTCTATCTACTATTTCTATGAGTCATATACAAGACGTCATTTTAGAAAAGACTTTTTCACTATTCAATAAATAGATTCAAATCTATTTGAATCTAGAATCAAACTTTCTGTTTGATTCTAATAGAATCAATAGAATAGCACTAGTTCGTATGTGACGTCTTGCATATGGTTCTAGAATTCTAATCTATTGATTCTAGACCAGCTAGAATCAATATTAGATAGAACAGTGTAAGTTTGATTCTAGCTAGTCTATCTACTATTTCTATGAGTCATATGCAAGACTTCATTTTAGAAAAGACTTTTTCACTATTCAATAAATAGATTCAAATCTATTTGAATCTAGAATTAAACTTTCTGTTTGATTCTAATAGAATCAATAGAATAGCACTAGTTCGTATGTGACGTCTTGCATATGGTTCTAGAATTCTAATCTATTGATTCTAGCTAGTCTATCTACTATTTCTATGAGTCATATGCAAGACGTCATTTTAGAAAAGACTTTTTCACTATTCAATAAATAGATTCAAATCTAGATTAGAATTCTAATCTATTGATTCTAGACCAGCTAGAATTAATAGTAGATATAACAGTGAAAGTTTGATTCTAGCTAGTCTATCTACTATTTCTATGAGTCATATGCAAGACGTCATTTTAGAAAAGACTTTTTCACTATTCAATAAATAGATTCAAATCTATTTGAATCTAGAATCAAACTTTCTGTTTGATTCTAATAGTATCAGTAGAATAGCACTAGTTCGTATGTGACGTCTTGCATATGGTTCTAGAATTCTAATCTATTGATTCTAGCTAGTCTATCTACTATTTCAATGAGTCATATGCAAGACGTCATTTTAGAATAGACTTTTTCACTATTCAATAAATAGATTCAAATCTATTTGAATCTAGAATCAAAATCTCTGTTTGATTCTAATAGAATCAATAGAATAGCACTAGTTCGTATGTGACGTCTTGCATATGGTTCTAGAATTCTAATCTATTGATTCTAGACCAGCTAGAATCAATAGTAGATAGAACAGTGAAAGTTTGATTCTAGCTAGTCTATCTACTATTTCTATGAGTCATATGCAAGACGTCATTTTAGAAAAGACTTTTTCAGTATTCAATAAATAGATTCAAATCTTTTTGAATCTAGAATCAAACTTTCTGTTTGATTCTAATAGAATCAATAGAATAGCACTAGTTCGTATGTGACGTCTTGCATATGGTTCTAGAATTCTAATCTATTGATTCTAGCTAGTCTATCTACTATTTCTATGAGTCATATGCAAGACGTCATTTTAGAAAAGACTTTTTCACTATTCAATAAATAGATTCAAATCTATTTGAATCTAGAATCAAACTTTCTGTTTGATTCTAATAGAATCAATAGAATAGCACTAGTTCGTATGTGACGTCTTGCATATGGTTCAAGAATTCTAATCTATTGATTCTAGACCAGCTAGAATCAATAGTAGATAGAACAGTGAAAGTTTGATTCTAGCTAGTCTATCTACTATTTCTATGAGTCATATGCAA
>NW_027065940.1:0-20215 GCF_032884065.1 Artemia franciscana
GTTGAAAAAATGAAGATATTAGACTATTTTATGATTGCACATGGTAAAGAATGTGATTAAAGGCTCTTTTCCTATGGCAAAAGTTTTAGTTTTCGAGGGTAATAGCTACGTATGTTGAAAAAATGAAGATATTAGACTATTTTATGATTGCACATGGTAAAGAATGTGATTAAAGGCTCTTTTCCTATTTCAAAAGTTTTAGTTTTCGAGGGTAATAGCTACGTATGTTGAAAAAATGAAGATATTAGACTATTTTATGATTGCACATGGTAAAGAATGTGATTAAAGGCTCTTTTCCTATGTCAAAAGTTTTAGTTTTCGAGGGTAATAGCTACGTATGTTGAAAAAATGAAGATATTAGACTATTTTATGATTGCAAATGGTAAAGAATGTGATTAAAGGCTCTTTTCGTATGTCAAAAGTTTTAGTTTTCGAGGGTAATAGCTACGTATGTTGAAAAAATGAAGATATTAGACTATTTTATGATTGCAAATGGTAAAGAATGTGATTAAAGGCTCTTTTCCTATGTCAAAAGTTTTAGTTTTCGAGGGTAATAGCTACGTATGTTGAAAAAATGAAGATATTAGACTATTTTATGATTGCAAATGGTAAAGAATGTGCTTAAAGGCTCTTTTCCTATGTCAAAAGTTTTAGTTTTCGAGGGTAATAGCTACGTATGTTGAAAAAATGAAGATATTAGACTATTTTATGATTGCACATGGTAAAGAATGTGATTAAAGGCTCTTTTCCTATTTCAAAAGTTTTAGTTTTAGAGGGTAATAGCTACGTATTTTAAAAAAATGAAGATATTAGACAATTTTATGATTGCAAATGGTAAAGAATGTGATTAAAGGCTCTTTTCCTATTTCAAAAGTTTTGGTTTTTGAGGGTAATTGCTAAGTATGTTGAAAAAATGAAGATATCAGACAATTTTATGAATGCACATGGTAAAGAATGTGATTAAAGGCTCTTTTCCTATGTCAAAAGTTTTAGTTTTAGAGGGTAATAGCTACGTAGTTGAAAAAATGAAGATATTAGACTATTTTATGATTGCAAATGGTAAAGAATGTGATTAAAGGCTCTTTTCCTATGTCAAAAGTTTTAGTTTTCGAGGGTAATAGTACGTATGTTGAAAAAATGAAGATATTAGACTATTTTATGATTGCAAATGGTAAAGAATGTGATTAAAGGCTCTTTTCCTATGTTCAAAAGTTTTAGTTTTCGAGGGTAATAGCTACGTATGTTGAAAAAATGAAGATATTAGACATTTTATGATTGCAAATGGTAAAGAATGTGATTAAAGGCTCTTTTCCTATGTCAAAAGTTTTAGTTTTCGAGGGTAATAGCTAGTATGTTGAAAAAATGAAGATATTAGACTATTTTATGATTGCACATGGTAAAGAATGTGATTAAAGGCTCTTTTCCTATGTCAAAAGTTTTAGTTTTCGAGGGTAATAGCTACGTAGTTGAAAAAATGAAGATATTAGACTATTTTATGATTGCAAATGGTAAAGAATGTGATTAAAGGCTCTTTTCCTATGTCAAAAGTTTTAGTTTTCGAGGGTAATAGCTACGTATGTTGAAAAAATGAAGATATTAGACTATTTTATGATTGCACATGGTAAAGAATGTGATTAAAGGCTCTTTTCCTATGTCAAAAGTTTTAGTTTTCGAGGGTAATAGCTACGTATGTTGAAAAAATGAAGATATTAGACTATTTTATGATTGCAAATGGTAAAGAATGTGATTAAAGGCTCTTTTCCTATGTCAAAAGTTTTAGTTTTCGAGGGTAATAGCTACGTATGTTGAAAAATGAAGATATTAGACTATTTTATGATTGCAAATGGTAAAGAATGTGATTAAAGGCTCTTTTCCTATGTCAAAAGTTTTAGTTTTCGAGGGTAATAGCTACGTATGTTGAAAAAATGAAGATATTAGACTATTTTATGATTGCACATGGTAAAGAATGTGATTAAAGGCTCTTTTCCTATTTCAAAAGTTTTAGTTTTCGAGGGTAATAGCTACGTATTTGAAAAAAATGAAGATATTAGACAATTTTATGATTGCAAATGGTAAAGAATGTGATTAAAGGCTCTTTTCCTATGTCAAAAGTTTTAGTTTTCGAGGGTAATAGCTACGTATGTTGAAAAAATGAAGATATTAGACTATTTTATGATTGCAAATGGTAAAGAATGTGATTAAAGGCTCTTTTCCTATGTCAAAAGTTTTAGTTTTCGAGGGTAATAGCTACGGATGTTGAAAAAATGAAGATATTAGACTATTTTATGATTGCAAATGGTAAAGAATGTGATTAAAGGCTCTTTTCCTATGTCAAAAGTTTTAGTTTTCGAGGGTAATAGCTACGTATGTTGAAAAAATGAAGATATTAGACTATTTTATGATTGCAAATGGTAAAGAATGTGATTAAAGGCTCTTTTCCTATGTCAAAAGTTTTAGTTTTCGAGGGTAATAGCTACGTATGTTGAAAAAATGAAGATATTAGACTATTTTATGATTGCAAATGGTAAAGAATGTGATTAAAGGCTCTTTTCCTATGTCAAAAGTTTTAGTTTTCGAGGGTAATAGCTACGTATGTTGAAAAAATGAAGATATTAGACTATTTTATGATTGCAAATGGTAAAGAATGTGATTAAAGGCTCTTTTCCTATGTCAAAAGTTTTAGTTTTCGAGGGTAATAGCTACGTATGTTGAAAAAATGAAGATATTAGACTATTTTATGATTGCACATGGTAAAGAATGTGATTAAAGGCTCTTTTCCTATTTCAAAAGTTTTAGTTTTCGAGGGTAATAGCTACGTATGTTGAAAAAATGAAGATATTAGACATTTTATGATTGCAAATGGTAAAGAATGTGATTAAAGGCTCTTTTCCTATGTCAAAAGTTTTAGTTTTCGAGGGTAATAGCTACGTATGTTGAAAAAATGAAGATATTAGACTATTTTATGATTGCAAATGGTAAAGAATGTGATTAAAGGCTCTTTTCCTATCAAAAGTTTTAGTTTTCGAGGGTAATAGCTACGTATGTTGGAAAAATGAAGATATTAGACTATTTTATGATTGCACATGGTAAAGAATGTGCTTAAAGGCTCTTTTCCTATGTCAAAAGTTTTAGTTTTCGAGGGTAATAGCTACGTATGTTGAAAAAATGAAGATATTAGACTATTTTATGATTGCAAATGGTAAAGAATGTGATTAAAGGCTCTTTTCTTATGTCAAAAGTTTTAGTTTTCGAGGGTAATAGCTAAGTATGTTGAAAAAATGAAGATATTAGACTATTTTATGATTGCAAATGGTAAAGAATGTGATTAAAGGCTCTTTTCCTATGTCAAAAGTTTTAGTTTTCGAGGGTAATAGCTACGTATGTTGAAAAAATGAAGATATTAGACTATTTTATGATTGCAAATGGTAAAGAATGTGATTAAAGGCTCTTTTCCTATTTCAAAAGTTTTAGTTTTCGAGGGTAATAGCTACGTATGTTGAAAAAATGAAGATATTAGACTATTTTATGATTGCAAATGGTAAAGAATGTGATTAAAGGCTCTTTTCCTATTTCAAAAGTTTTAGTTTTCGAGGGTAATAGCTACGTATGTTGAAAAAATGAAGATATTAGACTATTTTATGATTGCAAATGGTAAAGAATGTGATTAAAGGCTCTTTTCCTATGTCAAAAGTTTTAGTTTTCGAGGGTAATAGCTACGTATGTTAAAAAAATGAAGATATTAGACTATTTTATGATTGCAAATGGTAAAGAATGTGATTAAAGGCTCTTTTCCTATGTCAAAAGTTTTAGTTTTCGAGGGTAATAGCTACGTATGTTGAAAAAATGAAGATATTAGACTATTTTATGATTGCAAATGGTAAAGAATGTGATTAAAGGCTCTTTTCCTATTTCAAAAGTTTTAGTTTTCGAGGGTAATAGCTACGTATGTTGAAAAAATGAAGATATTAGACTATTTTATGATTGCAAATGGTAAAGAATGTGATTAAAGGCTCTTTTCCTATGTCAAAAGTTTTAGTTTTTGAGGGTAATAGCTACGTATGTTGAAAAAATGAAGATATTAGACAATTTTATGATTGCAAATGGTAAAGAATTTGATTAAAGGCTCTTTTCCTATGTAAAAGTTTTAGTTTTCGAGGGTAATAGCTACGTATGTTGAAAAAATGAAGATATTAGACTATTTTATGATTGCAAATGGTAAAGAATGTGATTAAAGGCTCTTTTCCTATGTCAAAAGTTTTAGTTTTCGAGGGTAATAGCTACGTATGTTGAAAAAATGAAGATATTAGACTATTTTATGATTGCAAATGGTAAAGAATGTGATTAAAGGCTCTTTTCCTATGTCAAAAGTTTTAGTTTTCGAGGGTAATAGCTACGTATGTTGAAAAAATGAAGATATTAGACTATTTTATGATTGCACATGGTAAAGAATGTGATTAAAGGCTCTTTTCCTATGTCAAAAGTTTTAGTTTTCGAGGGTAATAGCTAAGTATGTTGAAAAAATGAAGATATTAGACTATTTTATGATTGCACATGGTAAAGAATGTGATTAAAGGCTCTTTTCCTATGTCAAAAGTTTTAGTTTTCGAGGGTAATAGCTACGTATGTTGGAAAAATGAAGATATTAGACTATTTTATGATTGCACATGGTAAAGAATGTGCTTCAAGGCTCGTTTCCTATGTCAAAAGTTTTAGTTTTCGAGGGTAATAGCTACGTATGTTGAAAAAATGAAGATATTAGACTATTTTATGATTGCAAATGGCAAAGAATGTGATTAAAGGCTCTTTTCCTATGTCAAAAGTTTTAGTATTCGAAGGTAATAGCTAAGTATGTTGAAAAAATGAAGATATTAGACCATTTTATGATTGCAAATGGTAAAGAATGTGATTAAAGGCTCTTTTCCTATGTCAAAAGTTTTAGTTTTCGAGGGTAATAGCTACGTATGTTGAAAAAATGAAGATATTAGACTATTTTATGATTGCAAATGGTAAAGAATGTGATTAAAGGCTCTTTTCCTATGTCAAAAGTTTTAGTTTTCGAGGGTAATAGCTACGTATGTTGAAAAAATGAAGATATTAGACTATTTTATGATTGCAAATGGTAAAGAATGTGATTAAAGGCTCTTTTCCTATGTCAAAAGTTTTAGTTTTCGAGGGTAATAGCTACATATGTTGAAAAAATGAAGATATTAGACTATTTTATGATTGCAAATGGTAAAGAATGTGATTAAAGGCTCTTTCCCTATGTCAAAAGTTTTAGTTTTCGAGGGTAATAGCTACGTATGTTGAAAAAATGAAGATATTAGACTATTTTATGATTGCACATGGTAAAGAATGTGATTAAAGGCCCTTTTCCTATTTCAAAAGTTTTAGTTTTCAAGGGTAATAGCTACGTATGTTGAAAAATGAAGATATTAGACTATTTTATGATTTCACATGGTAAAGAATGTGATTAAAGGCTCTTTTCCTATTTCAAAAGTTTTAGTTTTCGAGGGTAATAGCTACGTATGTTGAAAAAATGAAGATATTAGACTATTTTATGATTGCACATGGTAAAGAATCTGATTAAAGGCTCTTTTCCTATTTCAAAAGTTTTAGTTTCGAGGGTAATAGCTACGTATGTTAAAAAAATGAAGATATTAGACAATTTTATGATTGCAAATGGTAAAGGATGTGATTAAAGGCTCTTTTTCTATGTCAAAAGTTTTAGTTTTCGAGGGTAATAGCTACGTAAGTTGAAAAAATGAAGATATTAGACTATTTTATGATTGCAAATGGTAAAGAATGTGATTAAAGGCTCTTTTCCTATTTCAAAAGTTTTAGTTTTCGAGGGAAATAGCTACGTATGTTGAAAAAATGAAGATATCAGACTATTTTATGATTGCAAATGGTAAAAAATGTGATTAAAGGCTCTTTTCCTATGTCAAAAGTTTTAGTTTTCGAGGGTAATAGCTACGTATGTTGAAAAAATGAAGATATTAGACTATTTTATGATTGCAAATTGTAAAGAATGTGATTAAAGGCTCTTTTCCTATGTCAAAAGTTTTAGTTTTCGAGGGTAATAGCTACGTATGTTGAAAAAATGAAGATATTAGACTATTTTATGATTGCAAATGGTAAAGAATGTTATTAAAGGCTCTTTTCCTATGCCAAAAGTTTTAGGTTTTGAGGATAATAGCTACGTATGTTAAAAAAATGAAGATATTAGACTCTTTTATGATTGCAAGTGGTAAAGAATGTGATTAAAGGCTCTTTTCCTATGTCAAAAGTTTTAGTTTTCGAGGGTAATAGCTACGTATGTTGAAAAAATGAAGATATTAGACTATTTTATGATTGCACATGGTAAAGAATGTGATTAAAGGCTCTTTTCCTATGTCAAAAGTTTTAGTTTTCGATTGTAATAGCTACGTATGTTGGAAAAATGAAGATATTGGACTATTTTATGATTGCAAATGGTAAAGAATGTGCTTAAAGGCTCTTTTCCTAGGTCAAAAGTTTTAGTTTTCGAGGGTAATAGCTACGTATGTTGAAAAAATGAAGATATTAGACTATTTTATGATTGCAAATGGTAAAGAATGTGATTAAAGGCTCTTTTCCTATGTCAAAAGTTTTAGTTTTCGAGGGTAATAGCTACGTATATTGAAAAAATGAAGATATTAGACTATTTTATGATTGCAAATGGTAAAGAATGTGATTAAAGGCTCTTTTCATATGTCAAAAGTTTTAGTTTTCGAGGGTAATAGCTACGTATGTTGAAAAAATGAAGATATTAGACTATTTTATGATTGCACATGGTAAAGAATGTGATTAAAGGCTCTTTTCCTGTTTCAAAAGTTTTAGTTTTCGAGGGTAATAGCTACGTATGTTAAAAAAATGAAGATATTAGACAATTTTATGATTGCAAATGGTAAAGAATGTGATTAAAGGCTCTTTTCCTATGTCAAAAGTTTTAGTTTTCGTGGGTAATAGCTACGTATGTTGAAAAAATGAAGATATTAGACTATTTTATGATTGCACATGGTAAAGAATGTGATTAAAGGCTCTTTTCCTATGTCAAAAGTTTTAGTTTTCGATTGTAATAGCTACGTATGTTGGAAAAATGAAGATATTAGACTATTTTATGATTGCAAATGGTAAAGAATGTGCTTAAAGGCTCTTTTCGTATGTCAAAAGTTTTAGTTTTCGAGGGTAATAGCTACGTATGTTGAAAAAATGAAGATATTAGACTATTTTATCAAATGGTAAAGAATGTGCTGAAAGGCTCTTTTCCTATGTCAAAAGTTTTAGTTTTCGAGGGTAATAGCTACGTATGTTGAAAAAATGAAGATATTAGACTATTTTATGATTGCACATGGTAAAGAATGTGATTAAAGGCTCTTTTCCTATTTCAAAAGTTTTAGTTTTAGAGGGTAATAGCTACGTATTTTAAAAAAATGAAGATATTAGACAATTTTATGATTGCAAATGGTAAAGAATGTGATTAAAGGCTCTTTTCCTATTTCAAAAGTTTTGGTTTTTGAAGGTAATTGCTAAGTATGTTGAAAAAATGAAGATATCAGACAATTTTATGAATGCACATGGTAAAGAATGTGATTAAAGGCTCTTTTCCTATGTCAAAAGTTTTAGTTTTCGAGGGTAATATCTACCTAGGTTGAAAAAATGAAGATATTAGACTATTTTATGATTGCAAATGGTAAAGAATGTGATTAAAGGCTCTTTTCCTATGTCAAAGTTTTAGTTTTCGAGGGTAATAGATACGTATGTTGAAAAAATGAAGATATTAGACTATTTTATGATTGCAAATGGTAAAGAATGTGATTAAAGGCTCTTTTCCTATTTCAAAAGTTTTAGTTTTAGAGGGTAATAGCTACGTATTTTAAAAAAATGAAGATATTAGACAATTTTATGATTGCAAATGGTAAAGAATGTGATTAAAGGCTCTTTTCCTATTTCAAAAGTTTTGGTTTTTGAAGGTAATTGCTAAGTATGTTGAAAAAATGAAGATATCAGACAATTTTATGAATGCACATGGTAAAGAATGTGATTAAAGGCTCTTTTCCTATGTCAAAAGTTTTAGTTTTCGAGGGTAATATCTACCTAGGTTGAAAAAATGAAGATATTAGACTATTTTATGATTGCAAATGGTAAAGAATGTGATTAAAGGCTCTTTTCCTATGTCAAAGTTTTAGTTTTCGAGGGTAATAGCTACGTATGTTGAAAAAATGAAGATATTAGACTATTTTATGATTGCAAATGGTAAAGAATGTGCTTAAAGGCTCTTTTCGTATGTCAAAAGTTTTAGTTTTCGAGGGTAATAGCTACGTATGTTGAAAAAATGAAGATATTAGACTATTTTATGATTGCACATGGTAAAGAATGTGATTAAAGGCTCTTTTCCTATGTCAAAAGTTTTAGTTTTCGATTGTAATAGCTACGTATGTTGGAAAAATGAAGATATTAGACTATTTTATGATTGCAAATGGTAAAGAATGTGCTTAAAGGCTCTTTTCCTATGTCAAAAGTTTTAATTTTCGAGGGTAATAGCTACGTATGTTGAAAAAATGAAGATATTAGACTATTTTATGATTGCACATGGTAAAGAATGTGATTAAAGGCTCTTTTCCTATTTCAAAAGTTTTAGTTTTCGAGGGTAATAGCTACGTATGTGGAAAAAATGAAGATATTAGACTATTTTATGATTGCAAATGGTAAAGAATGTGATTAAAGGCTCTTTTCTTATGTCAAAAGTTTTAGTTTTTGAGGGTAATAGCTACGTATGTTGAAAAATTGAAGATATTAGACTATTTTATGATTGCAAATGGTAAAGAATGTGATTAAAGGCTCTTTTCCTATGTCAAAAGTTTTAGTTTTCGAGGGTAATAGCTACGTATGTTGAAAAAATGAAGATATGAGACTATTTTATGATTACACATGGTAAAGAATGTGATTAAAGGCCCTTTTCCTATTTCAAAAGTTTTAGTTTTCGAGCGTAATAGCTACGTATGTTGAAAAAATGGAGATATTAGACTATTTTATGATTGCACATGGTAAAGAATGTGATTAAAGGCTCTTTTCCTATTTCATAAGTTTTAGTTTTCGAGGGTAATAGCTACGTATGTTAAAAAAATGAAGATATTAGACAATTTTATAATTGCAAATGGTAAAGAATGTGATTAAAGGCTCTTTTCCTATGTCAAAAGTTTTAGTTTTCGAGGGTAATAGCTACATGTGTTGAAAAAATGAAGATATAAGCCTATTTTATGATTGCAAATGGTAAAGAATGTGATTAAAGGCTCTTTTCCTATTTCAAAAGTTTTAGTTTTCGAAGGTAATAGCTAAGTATGTTGGAAAAATTAAGATATTAGACAATTTTATGATTGCAAATGGTAAAGAGTTTGATTAAAGGCTCTTTTCCTATGTCAAAAGTTTTAGTTTTCGAGGGTAATAGCTAGGTAAGTTGAAAAAATGAAGATATTAGACTATTTTATGATTGCACATGGTAAAGAATGTGATTAAAGGCTCTTTTCCAATGTCAAAAGTTTTAGTTTTCGATTGTAATAGCTACGTATGTTGGAAAAATGAAGATATTAGACTATTTTATGATTGCAAATGGTAAAGAATGTGCTTAAAGGCTCTTTTCCTATGTCAAAAGTTTTAGTTTTCGAGGGTAATAGCTACGTATGTTGAAAAAATGAAAATATTAGACTATTTTATGATTGCACATGGTAAAGAATGTGATTAAAGGCTCTTTTCCTATGTCAAAAGTTTTAGTTTTCGAGAGTAATAGCTACGTATGTTGGAAAAATGAAGATATTAGACTATTTTATGATTGCACATGGTAAAGAATGTGCTTAAAGGCTCTTTTCCTATGTCAAAAGTTTTAGTTTTCGAGGGTAATAGCTAAGTATGTTGAAAAAATGAAGATTTTAGACTATTTTATGATTGCAAATGGTAAAGAATGTGATTAAAGGCTGTTTTCCTATTTCAAAAGTTTTAGTTTTCGAGGGTAATAGCTAAGTATGTTGGAAAAATGAAGATATTAGACAATTTTATTATTGCAAATGGTAAAGAGTTTGATTAAAGGCTCTTTTCCTATGTCAAAAGTTTTAGTTTTCGAGGGTAATAGCTAGGTATGTTGAAAAAATGAAGATATTAGATTATTTTATGATTGCACATGGTAAAGAATGTGATTAAAGGCTCTTTTCCAATGTCAAAAGTTTTAGTTTTCGATTGTAATAGCTACGTATGTTGGAAAAATGAAGATATTAAACTATTTTATGATTGCAAATGGTAAAGAATGTGCTTAAAGGCTCTTTTCCTATTTCAAAAGTTTTAGTTTTCGAGGGTAATAGCTACGTATATTAAAAAAATGAAGATATTAGACAATTTTATGATTGCAAATGGTAAAGAATGTGATTAAAGGCTCTTTTCCTATGTCAAAAGTTTTAGTTTTCGAGGGTAATAGCTACGTATGTTGAAAAAATGAAGATATTAGACTATTTTATGATTGCAAATGGTAAAGAATGTGATTAAAGGCTCTTTTCCTATGTCAAAAGTTTTAGTTTTCAAGGGTAATAGCTACGTATGTTGAAAAAATGAAGATATTAGACTATTTTATGATTGCAAATGGTAAAGAATGTGATTAAAGGCTCTTTTCCTATGTCACAAAATTTCGTTTAAGAGGGTAATAGCTACGGATGTTGAAAAAATAAAGATATTAGACTATTTTATGATTGCAAATGGTAAAGAATGTGATTAAAGGCTCTTTTCCTATTTCAAAAATTTTAGTTTTCGAGGGTAATAGCTACGTATGTTGGAAAAATGAAGATATTAGACTATTTTATGATTGCAAATAGTAAAGAATGTGATTAAAGGCTCTTTTCCTATGTCAAAAGTTTTAGTTTTCGAGGGTAATAGCTACGTATGTTGGAAAAATGAAGATATTAGACTATTTTATGATTGCAAATAGTAAAGAATGTGATTAAAGGCTCTTTTCCTATGTCAAAAGTTTTAGTTTTCGAGGGTAATAGCTACGTATGTTGAAAAAATGAAGAAATTAGACTATTTTATGATTGCAAATGGTAAAGAATGTGATTAAAGCCTCTTTTCCTATGTCACAAAATTTCGTTTAAGAGGGTAATAGCTACGGATGTTGAAAAAATAAAGATATTAGACTATTTTATGATTGCAAATGGTAAAGAATGTGATTAAAGGCTCTTTTCCTATTTCAAAAATTTTAGTTTTCGAGGGTAATAGCTACGTATGTTGGAAAAATGAAGATATTAGACTATTTTATGATTGCACATGGTAAGGAATGTGCTTAAAGGCTCTTTTCTTATGTCAAAAGTTTTAGTTTTCGAGGGTAATAGCTACGTGTGTTGAAAAAATGAAGATATTAGACTATTTTATGATTGCAAATTGTAAAGAATGTGATTAAAGGCTCTTTTCCTATGTCAGAAGTTTTAGTTTTCGAGGGTAATAGCTACGTATGTTGAAAAAATGAAGATATTAGACTATTTTATGATTGCACATGGTAAAGAATGTGCTTAAAGGCTCTTTTCCTATGTCAATAATTTTAGTTGTCGAGGATAATAGCTACGTATGTTGAAAAAATGAAGATATTAGACTATTTTATGATTGCAAATGGTAAAGAATGTGATTAAAGGCTCTTTTCATATGTCAAAAGTTTTAGTTTTCAAGGGTAATAGCTACGTATGTTGAAAAAATGAAGATATTAGACTATTTTATGATTGCAAATGGTAAAGAATGTGATTAAAGGCTCTTTTCCTATGTCACAAAATTTCGTTTAAGAGGGTAATAGCTACGGATGTTGAAAAAATAAAGATATTTGACTATTTTATGATTGCAAATGGTAAAGAATGTGATTAAAGGCTCTTTTCCTATTTCAAAAGATTTAGTTTTCGAGGGTAATAGCTACGTATGTTGAAAAAATGAAGATAGGCTCAAGAATGATTAAAGGCTCTTTTCCTATGTCAAAAGTTTTAGTTTTCGAGAGTAATAGCTACGTATGTTGGAATAATGAAGATATTAGACTATTTTATGATTGCACATGGTAAAGAGTGTGATTAAAGGCTCCTTTCCTATGTCAAAAGTTATAGTTTTCGAGGGTAATAGCTACATATGTTGCAAAAATGAAGATATTAGACTATTTTATGATTGCACCTGTAAAGAATGTGCTTAAAGGCTCTTTTCCTATGTCAAAAGTTTTAGTTATTGAGGGTAATAGCTACGTGTGTTGAAAAAATGAAGATATTCGACTATTTTATGATTGCAAATTGTAAAGAATGTGATTAAAGGCTCTTTTCCAATGTCAAAAGTTTTAGTTTTCGATTGTAATAGCTACGTATGTTGGAAAAATGAAGATATTAAACTATTTTATGATTGCAAATGGTAAAGAATGTGCTTAAAGGCTCTTTTCCTATGTCAAAAGTTTTAGTTTTCGAGGGTAATAGCTACGTATGTTGAAAAAATGAAAATATTAGACTATTTTATGATTGCACATGGTAAAGAATGTGATTAAAGGCTCTTTTCCTATGTCAAAAGTTTTAGTTTTCGAGAGTAATAGCTACGTATGTTGGAAAAATGAAGATATTAGACTATTTTATGATTGCACATGGTAAAGAATGTGCTTAAAGGCTCTTTTCCTATGTCAAAAGTTTTAGTTTTCGAGGGTAATAGCTACGTATGCTGAAAAAAAGAAGATATTAGACTATTTTATGATTGCAAATGGTAAAGAATGTGATTAAAGGCTCTTTTCCTATTTCAAAAGTTTTAGTTTTCGAGGGTAATAGCTACGTATATTGAAAAAATGAAGATATTAGACTATTTTATGATTGCAAATGGTAAAGAATGTGATTAAAGGCTCTTTTCCTATGTCAAAAGTTTTAGTTTTCGAGGGTAATAGCTACGTATGTTGAAAAAATGAAGATATTAGACTATTTTATGATTGCACATGGTAAAGAATGTGATTAAAGGCTCTTTTCCTATTTCAAAAGTTTTAGTTTTCGAGGGTAATAGCTACGTATGTTAAAAAAATGAAGATATTAGACATTTTATGATTGCAAATGGTAAAGAATGTGATTAAAGGCTCTTTTCCTAAGTCAAAAGTTTTAGTTTTCGAGGGTATGTTGGAAAAATGAAGATATTAGACTATTTTATGATTCCACATGGTAAAAAATGTGCTTAAAGGCTCTTTTCCTATGTCTAAAGTTTTAGTTTTCGAGGGTAATAGCTATGTATGTTGAAAAAATGAAGATATTAGACTATTTTATGATTGCAAATGGTAAAGAGTGTGATTAAAGGCTCTTTTCCTATGTCAAAAGTTTTAGTTTTCGAGGGTAATAGCTAGGTATGTTGAAAAAATGAAGATATTAGACTATTTTATGATTGCACATGGTAAAGAATGTGATTAAAGGCTCTTTTCCTATGTCAAAAGTTTTAGTTTTCGATTGTAAAAGCTACGTATGTTGGAAAAATGAAGATATTAGACTCTTTTATGATTGCAAATGGTAAAAGAATGTGCTTAAAGGCTCTTTTCCTATGTCAAAAGTTTTAGTTTTCGAGGGTAATAGCTACGTATGTTGAAAAAATGAAGATATTAGACTATTTTATGATTGCACATGGTAAAGAGTGTGATTAAAGGCTCTTTTCCTATGTCAAAAGTTTTAGTTTTCGAGGGTAATAGCTACGTATGTTGAAAAAATGAAGATATTAGACTATTTTATGATTGCAAATGGTAAAGAATGTGATTAAAGGCTCTTTTCTTATGTCAAAAGTTTTAGTTTTCGAGGGTAATAGCTACGTATGTTGAAAAAATTGAAGATATTAGACTATTTTATGATTGCAAATGGTAAAGAATGTGATTAAAGGCTCTTTTCCTATGTCAAAAGTTTTAGTTTTCGAGGGTAATAGCTACGTATGTTGAAAAAATGAAGATATTAGACTATTTTATGATTGTACATCGTAAAGAATGTGATTAAAGGCTCTTTTCCTATTTCAAAAGTTTTAGTTTTCGAGGGTAATAGCTACGTAGGTTAAAAAAATGAAGATATTAGACAATTTTATGATTGCAAATGGTAAAGAATGTGATTAAAGGCTCTTTCCTATGTCAAAAGTTTTAGTTTTCGAGGGTAATAGCTACGTATGATGAAAAAATGAAGATATTAGACTATTTTATGATTGCAAATGGTAAAGAATGTGATTAAAGGCTCTTTTCCTATGTCAAAAGTTTTAGTTTTCGAGGGTAATAGCTACGTATGTTGAAAAATTGAAGATATTAGACTATTTTATGATTGCAAATGGTAAAGAATGTGATTAAAGGCTCTTTTCCTATGTCAAAAGTTTTAGTTTTCGAGGGTAATAGCTACGTATGTTGAAAAAATGAAGATATTAGACTATTTTATGATTGTACATCGTAAAGAATGTGATTAAAGGCTCTTTTCCTATTTCAAAAGTTTTAGTTTTCGAGGGTAATAGCTACGTAGGTTAAAAAAATGAAGATATTAGACAATTTTATGATTGCAAATGGTAAAGAATGTGATTAAAGGCTCTTTTCCTATGTCAAAAGTTTTAGTTTTCGAGGGTAATAGCTACGTATGATGAAAAAATGAAGATATTAGACTATTTTATGATTGCAAATGGTAAAGAATGTGATTAAAGGCTCTTTTCCTATGTCAAAAGTTTTAGTTTTCGAGGGTAATAGCTACGTATGTTGAAAAAATGAAGATATTAGACTATTTTATGATTGCACATGGTAAAGAATGTGATTAAAGGCTCTTTTCCTATTTCAAAAGTTTCAGTTTTTGAGGGTAATAGCTACGTATATTAAAAAAATGAAGATATTAGACAATTTTATGATTGCAAATGGTAAAGAATGTGATTAAAGGCTCTTTTCCTATGTCAAAAGTTTTAGTTTTCGAGGGTAATAGCTACGTATGTTGAAAAAATGAAGATATTAGACTATTTATGATTGCAAATGGTAAAGAATGTGATTAAAGGCTCTTTTCCTATTTCAAAAGTTTTACTTTTCGAGGGTAATAGCTAAGTATGTTGGAAAAATGAAGATATTAGACTATTTTATGATTGCACATGGTAAAGAATGTGCTTAAAGGCTCTTTTCCTATGTCAAAAGTTTTTGTTTTCGAGGGTAATAGCTATGTATGTTGAAAAAACAAAGATATTAGACAATTTTATGATTGCAAATGGTAAAGAATGTGATTAAAGGCTCTTTTCTTATGTCAAAAGTTTTAGTTTTCGAGGGTAATAGCTGCGTATGTTAAAAATTGAAGATATTAGACTATTTTATGATTGCAAATGGTAAAGAATGTGATTAAAGGCTCTTTTCCTATGTCAAAAGTTTTAGTTTTCGAGGGTAATAGCTACGTATGTTGAAAAAATGAAGATATTAGACTATTTTATGATTACACATGGTAAAGAATGTGATTAAAGGCCCTTTTCCTATTTCAAAAGTTTTAGTTTTCGAGGGTAATAGCTACGTATGTTGAAAAAATGGAGATATTAGACTATTTTGTGATTGCACATGGTAAAGAATGTGATTAAAGGCTCTTTTCCTATTTCAAAAAGTTTTAGTTTTCGAGGGTAATAGCTACGTATGTTAAAAAAATGAAGATATTAGACAATTTTATGATTGCAAATGGTAAAGAATGTGATTAAAGGCTCTTTTCCTATGTCAAAAGTTTTAGTTTTCGAGGGTAATAGCTACGTATGTTAAAAAAATGAAGATATTAGACTATTTTATGATTGCAAATGGTAAAGAATGTGATTAAAGGCTCTTTTCCCATGTCAAAAGTTTTAGTTTTCGAGGGTAATAGCTACGTATGTTGAAAAAATGAAGATATTAGACTATTTTATGATTGCAAATGGTAAAGAATGTGATTAAAGGCTCTTTTCCTATTTCAAAAGTTTAGTTTTCGAGGGTAATAGCTAAGTATGTTGGAAAAATGAAGATATTAGACTATTTTATGATTGCACATGGTAAAGAATGTGCTTAAACGCTCTTTCCTATGTCAAAAGTTTTAGTTTTTGAGGGTAATAGCTATGTATGTTGAAAAAATGAAGATATTAGAGAATTTTATGATTGCAAATGGTAAGAGTTTGATTAAAGGCTCTTTTCCTATGGCAAAAGTTTTAGTTTTCGAGGGTAATAGCTAAGTATGTTGAAAAAATGAAGATGTTAGACTATTTTATGATTGCACATAGTAAAGAATGTGATTAAAGGCTCTTTTCCATGTCAAAAGTTTTAGTTTTCGATTGTAATAGCTACGTATGTTGGAAAAATGAAGATATTAAACTATTTTATGATTGCAAATGGTAAAGAATGTGCTTAAAAGCTCTTTTCCTATGTCAAAAGTTTTAGTTTTCGAGGGTAATAGCTACGTATGTTGAAAAATGAAAATATTAGACTATTTTATGATTGCACATGGTAAAGAATGTGATTAAAGGCTCTTTTCCTATGTCAAAAGTTTTAGTTTTCGAGAGTAATAGCTACGTATGTTGGAAAAATGAAGATATTAGACTATTTTATGATTGCACATGGTAAAGAATGTGCTTAAAGGCTCTTTTCCTATGTCAAAAGTTTTAGTTTTCGAGGGTAATAGCTACGTATGCTGAAAAAAAGAAGATATTAGACTATTTTATGATTGCAAATGGTAAAGAATGTGAGTAAAGGCTCTTTTCCTATTTCAAAAGTTTTAGTTTTCGAGGGTAATAGCTACGTATATTGAAAAAATGAAGATATTAGACTATTTTATGATTGCAAATGGTAAAGAATGTGATTAAAGGCTCTTTTCCTATGTCAAAAGTTTTAGTTTTCGAGGGTAATAGCTACGTATGTTGAAAAAATGAAGATATTAGACTATTTTATGATTGCACATGGTAAAGAATGTGATTAAAGGCTCTTTTCTATTTCAAAAGTTTTAGTTTTCGAGGGTAATAGCTACGTATGTTAAAAAAATGAAGATATTAGACAATTTTATGATTGCAAATGGTAAAGAATGTGATTAAAGGCTCTTTTCCTGTGTCAAAAGTTTTAGTTTTCGAGGGTATGTTGGAAAAATGAAGATATTAGACTATTTTATGATTCCACATGGTAAAAAATGTGCTTAAAGGCTCTTTTCCTATGTCTAAAGTTTTAGTTTTCGAGGGTAATAGCTATGTATGTTGAAAAATGAAGATATTAGACTATTTTATGATTGCAAATGGTAAAGAGTGTGATTAAAGGCTCTTTTCATATGTCAAAAGTTTTAGTTTTCGAGGGTAATAGCTAGGTATGTTGAAAAAATGAAGATATTAGACTATTTTATGATTGCACATGGTAAAGAATGTGATTAAAGGCTCTTTTCCTATGTCAAAAGTTTTAGTTTTCGATTGTAATAGCTACGTATGTTGGAAAAATGAAGATATTAGACTCTTTTATGATTGTAAATGGTAAAAGAATGTGCTTAAAGGCTCTTTTCCTATGTCAAAAGTTTTAGTTTTCGAGGTAATAGCTACGTATGTTGAAAAATGAAGATATTAGACTATTTTATGATTGCACATGGTAAAGAGTGTGATTAAAGGCTCTTTTCCTATGTCAAAAGTTTTAGTTTTCGAGGGTAATAGCTACGTATGTTGAAAAAATGAAGATATTAGACTATTTTATGATTGCAAATGGTAAAGAATGTGATTAAAGGCTCTTTTCTTATGTCAAAAGTTTTAGTTTTCGAGGGTAATAGCTACGTATGTTGAAAAATTGAAGATATTAGACTATTTTATGATTGCAAATGGTAAAGAATGTGATTAAAGGCTCTTTTCCTATGTCAAAAGTTTTAGTTTTCGAGGGTAATAGCTACGTATGTTGAAAAAATGAAGATATTAGACTATTTTATGATTGTACATCGTAAAGAATGTGATTAAAGGCTCTTTTCCTATTTCAAAAGTTTTAGTTTTCGAGGGTAATAGCTACGTAGGTTAAAAAAATGAAGATATTAGACAATTTTATGATTGCAAATGGTAAAGAATGTGATTAAAGGCTCTTTTCCTATGTCAAAAGTTTTAGTTTTCGAGGGTAATAGCTACGTATGATGAAAAAATGAAGATATTAGACTATTTTATGATTGCAAATGGTAAAGAATGTGATTAAAGGCTCTTTCCTATGTCAAAAGTTTAGTTTTCGAGGGTAATAGCTACGTATGTTGAAAAATTGAAGATATTAGACTATTTTATGATTGCAAATGGTAAAGAATGTGATTAAAGGCTCTTTTCCTATGTCAAAAGTTTTAGTTTTCGAGGGTAATAGCTACGTATGTTGAAAAAATGAAGATATTAGACTATTTTATGATTGTACATCGTAAAGAATGTGATTAAAGGCTCTTTTCCTATTTCAAAAGTTTTAGTTTTCGAGGGTAATAGCTACGTAGGTTAAAAAAAATGAAGATATTAGACAATTTTATGATTGCAAATGGTAAAGAATGTGATTAAAGGCTCTTTTCCTATGTCAAAAGTTTTAGTTTTCGAGGGTAATAGCTACGTATGATGAAAAAATGAAGATATTAGACTATTTTATGATTGCAAATGGTAAAGAATGTGATTAAAGGCTCTTTTCCTATGTCAAAAGTTTTAGTTTTCGAGGGTAATAGCTACGTATGTTGAAAAAATGAAGATATTAGACTATTTTATGATTGCACATGGTAAAGAATGTGATTAAAGGCTCTTTTCCTATTTCAAAAGTTTCAGTTTTTGAGGGTAATAGCGACGTATAAAAAAAATGAAGATATTAGACAATTTTATGATTGCAAATGGTAAAGAATGTGATTAAAGGCTCTTTTCCTATGTCAAAAGTTTTAGTTTTCGAGGGTAATAGCTACGTATGTTGAAAAAATGAAGATATTAGACTATTTTATGATTGCAAATGGTAAAGAATGTGATTAAAGGCTCTTTTCCTATTTCAAAAGTTTTACTTTTTCGAGGGTAATAGCTAAGTATGTTGGAAAAATGAAGATATTAGACTATTTTATGATTGCACATGTAAAGAATGTGCTTAAAGGGCTCTTTTCCTATGTCAAAAGTTTTGTTTTCGAGGGTAATAGCTATGTATGTTGAAAAAACAAAGATATTAGACAATTTTATGATTGCAAATGGTAAAGAATGTGATTAAAGGCTCTTTTCTTATGTCAAAAGTTTTAGTTTTCGAGGGTAATAGCTGCGTATGTTTAAAAATTGAAGATATTAGACTATTTTATGATTGCAAATGGTAAAGAATGTGATTAAAGGCTCTTTTCCTATGTCAAAAGTTTTAGTTTTCGAGGGTAATAGCTACGTATGTTGAAAAAATGAAGATATTAGACTATTTATGATTACACATGGTAAAGAATGTGATTAAAGGCCCTTTTCCTATTTCAAAAGTTTTAGTTTTCGAGGGTAATAGCTACGTATGTTGAAAAAATGGAGATATTAGACTATTTTGTGATTGCACATGGTAAAGAATGTGATTAAAGGCTCTTTTCCTATTTCAAAAGTTTTAGTTTTCGAGGGTAATAGCTACGTATGTTAAAAAAATGAAGATATTAGACAATTTTATGATTGCAAATGGTAAAGAATGTGATTAAAGGCTCTTTTCCTATGTCAAAAGTTTTAGTTTTCGAGGGTAATAGCTACGTATGTTAAAAAAATGAAGATATTAGACTATTTTATGATTGCAAATGGTAAAGAATGTGATTAAAGGCTCTTTTCCCATGTCAAAAGTTCTAGTTTTCGAGGGTAATAGCTACGTATGTTGAAAAAATGAAGATATTAGACTATTTTATGATTGCAAATGGTAAAGAATGTGATTAAAGGCTCTTTTCCTATTTCAAAAGTTTTAGTTTTCGAGGGTAATAGCTAAGTATGTTGGAAAAATGAAGATATTAGACTATTTTATGATTGCACATGGTAAAGAATGTGCTTAAACGCTCTTTTCCTATGTCAAAAGTTTTAGTTTTGAGGGTAATAGCTATGTATGTTGAAAAAATGAAGATATTAGAGAATTTATGATTGCAAATGGTAAAGAGTTTGATTAAAGGCTCTTTTCCTATGGCAAAGTTTTAGTTTTCGAGGGTAATAGCTAAGTATGTTGAAAAAATGAAGATGTTAGACTATTTTATGATTGCACATAGTAAAGAATGTGATTAAAGGCTCTTTT
>NW_027065941.1:0-20211 GCF_032884065.1 Artemia franciscana
TATTGATATCTATTTATTGAATAGTGAAAAAGTCTTTTCTAAAATGACGTCCTTGCATATGACTCATAGAAATAGTAGATAGACTAGCTAGAATCAAACTTTCACTGATCTATCTACTATTGATATCTATTTATTGAATAGTGAAAAAGTCTTTTCTAAAATGACGTCTTGCATATGACTCATAGAAATAGTAGATAGACTAGCTAGAATCAAACTTTCACTGTTCTATCTACTATTGATATCTATTTATTGAATAGTGAAAAAGTCTTTTCTAAAATGACGTCTTGCATATGACTCATAGAAATAGTAGATAGACTAGCTAGAATCAAACTTTCACTGTTCTATCTACTATTGATATCTATTTATTGAATAGTGAAAAAGTCTTTTCTAAAATGACGTCTTGCATATGACTCATAGAAATAGTAGATAGACTAGCTAGAATCAAACTTTCACTGTTCTATCTACTATTGATATCTATTTATTGAATAGTGAAAAAGTCTTTTCTAAAATGACGTCTTGCATATGACTCATAGAAATAGTAGATAGACTAGCTAGAATCAAACTTTCACTGTTCTATCTACTATTGATATCTATTTATTGAATAGTGAAAAAGTCTTTTCTAAAATGACGTCTTGCATATGACTCATAGAAATAGTAGATAGACTAGCTAGAATCAAACTTTCACTGTTCTATCTACTATTGATATCTATTTATTGAATAGTGAAAAAGTCTTTTCTAAAATGACGTCTTGCATATGACTCATAGAAATAGTAGATAGACTAGCTAGAATCAAACTTTCACTGTTCTATCTACTATTGATATCTATTTATTGAATAGTGAAAAAGTCTTTTCTAAAATGACGTCTTGCATATGACTCATAGAAATAGTAGATAGACTAGCTAGAATCAAACTTTCACTGTTCTATCTACTATTGATATCTATTTATTGAATAGTGAAAAAGTCTTTTCTAAAATGACGTCTTGCATATGACTCATAGAAATAGTAGATAGACTAGCTAGAATCAAACTTTCACTGTTCTATCTACTATTGATATCTATTTATTGAATAGTGAAAAAGTCTTTTCTAAAATGACGTCTTGCATATGACTCATAGAAATAGTAGATAGACTAGCTAGAATCAAACTTTCACTGTTCTATCTACTATTGATATCTATTTATTGAATAGTGAAAAAGTCTTTTCTAAAATGACGTCTTGCATATGACTCATAGAAATAGTAGATAGACTAGCTAGAATCAAACTTTCACTGTTCTATCTACTATTGATATCTATTTATTGAATAGTGAAAAAGTCTTTTCTAAAATGACGTCTTGCATATGACTCATAGAAATAGTAGATAGACTAGCTAGAATCAAACTTTCACTGTTCTATCTACTATTGATATCTATTTATTGAATAGTGAAAAAGTCTTTTCTAAAATGACGTCTTGCATCTGACTCATAGAAATAGTAGATAGACTAGCTAGAATCAAACTTCACTGTTCTATCTACTATTGATATCTATTTATTGAATAGTGAAAAAGTCTTTTCTAAAATGACGTCTTGCATATGACTCATAGAAATAGTAGATAGACTAGCTAGAATCACAATTTTACTGTTCTATCTACTATTGATATCTATTTATTGAATAGTGAAAAAGTCTTTTCTAAAATGACGTCTTGCATATGACTCATAGAAATAGTAGATAGACTAGCTAGAATCAAACTTTCACTGTTCTATCTACTATTGATATCTATTTATTGAATAGTGAAAAAGTCTTTTCTAAAATGACGTCTTGCATATGACTCATAGAAATAGTAGATAGACTAGCTAGAATCAAACTTTCACTGTTCTATCTACTATTGATATCTATTTATTGAATAGTGAAAAAGTCTTTCTAAAATGACGTCTTGCATATGACTCATAGAAATAGTAGATAGACTAGCTAGAATCAAACTTTCACTGTTCTATCTACTATTGATATCTATTTATTGAATAGTGAAAAAGTCTTTTCTAAAATGACGTCTTGCATATGACTCATAGAAATAGTAGATAGACTAGCTAGAATCATACTTTAACTGTTCTATCTACTATTGATATCTATTTATTGAATAGTGAAAAAGTCTTTTCTAAAATGACGTCTTGCATATGACTCATAGAAATAGTAGATAGACTAGCTAGAATCAAACTTTCACTGATCTATCTACTATTGATATCTATTTATTGAATAGTGAAAAAGTCTTTTCTAAAATGACGTCTTGCATATGACTCATAGAAATAGTAGATAGACTAGCTAGAATCAAACTTTCACTGTTCTATCTACTATTGATATCTATTTATTGAATAGTGAAAAAGTCTTTTCTAAAATGACGTCTTGCATATGACTCATAGAAATAGTAGATAGACTAGCTAGAATCAAACTTTCACTGTTCTATCTACTATTGATATCTATTTATTGAATAGTGAAAAAGTCTTTTCTAAAATGACGTCTTGCATATGACTCATAGAAATAGTAGATAGACTAGCTAGAATCACAATTTTACTGTTCTATCTACTATTGATATCTATTTATTGAATAGTGAAAAAGTCTTTTCTAAAATGACGTCTTGCATATGACTCATAGAAATAGTAGATAGACTAGCTAGAATCAAACTTTCACTGTTCTATCTACTATTGATATCTATTTATTGAATAGTGAAAAAGCCTTTTCTAAAATGACGTCTTGCATATGACTCATAGAAATAGTAGATAGACTAGCTAGAATCAAACTTTCACTGTTCTATCTACTATTGATATCTATTTATTGAATAGTGAAAAAGTCTTTTCTAAAATGACGTCTTGCATATGACTCATAGAAATAGTAGATAGACTAGCTAGAATCAAACTTTCACTGTTCTATCTACTATTGATATCTATTTATTGAATAGTGAAAAAGTCTTTTCTAAAATGACGTCTTGCATATGACTCATAGAAATAGTAGATAGACTAGCTAGAATCAAACTTTCACTGTTCTATCTACTATTGATATCTATTTATTGAATAGTGAAAAAGTCTTTTCTAAAATGACGTCTTGCATATGACTCATAGAAATAGTAGATAGACTAGCTAGAATCAAACTTTCACTGTTCTATCTACTATTGATATCTATTTATTGAATAGTGAAAAAGTCTTTTCTAAAATGACGTCTTGCATATGACTCATAGAAATAGTAGATAGACTAGCTAGAATCAAACTTTCACTGTTCTATCTACTATTGATATCTATTTATTGAATAGTGAAAAAGTCTTTTCTAAAATGACGTCTTGCATATGACTCATAGAAATAGTAGATAGACTAGCTAGAATCAAACTTTCACTGTTCTATCTACTATTGATATCTATTTATTGAATAGTGAAAAAGTCTTTTCTAAAATGACGTCTTGCATATGACTCATAGAAATAGTAGATAGACTAGCTAGAATCAAACTTTCACTGTTCTATCTACTATTGATATCTATTTATTGAATAGTGAAAAAGTCTTTTCTAAAATGACGTTTTGCATATGACTCATAGAAATAGTAGATAGACTAGCTAGAATCAAACTTTCACTGTTCTATCTACTATTGATATCTATTTATTGAATAGTGAAAAAGTCTTTTCTAAAATGACGTCTTGCATATGACTCATAGAAATAGTATATAGACTAGCTAGAATCAAACTTTCACTGTTCTATCTACTATTGATATCTATTTATTGAATAGTGAAAAAGTCTTTTCTAGAATCAAACTTTCACTGTTCTATCTACTATTGATATCTATTTATTGAATAGTGAAAAAGTCTTTTCTAAAATGACGTCTTGCATATGACTCATAGAAATAGTAGATAGACTAGCTAGAATCAAACTTTCACTGTTCTATCTACTATTGATATCTATTTATTGAATAGTGAAAAAGTCTTTTCTAAATGACGTCTTGCATATGACTCATAGAAATAGTAGATAGACTAGCTAGAATCAAACTTTCACTGTTCTATCTACTATTGATATCTATTTATTGAATAGTGAAAAAGTCTTTTCTAAAATGACGTCTTGCATATGACTCATAGAAATAGTAGATAGACTAGCTAGAATCAAACTTTCACTGTTCTATCTACTATTGATATCTATTTATTGAATAGTGAAAAAGTCTTTTCTAAAATGACGTCTTGCATATGACTCATAGAAATAGTAGATAGACTAGCTAGAATCAAACTTTCACTGTTCTATCTACTATTGATATCTATTTATTGAATAGTGAAAAAGTCTTTTCTAAAATGACGTCTTGCATATGACTCATAGAAATAGTAGATAGACTAGCTATAATCAAACTTTCACTGTTCTATCTACTATTGATATCTATTTATTGAATAGTGAAAAAGTCTTTTCTAAAATGACGTCTTGCATATGACTCATAGAAATAGTAGATAGACTAGCTAGAATCAAACTTTCACTGTTCTATCTACTATTGATATCTATTTATTGAATAGTGAAAAAGTCTTTTCTAAAATGACGTCTTGCATATGACTCATAGAAATAGTAGATAGACTTGCTAGAATCAAACTTTCACTGTTCTATCTACTATTGATATCTATTTATTGAATAGTGAAAAAGTCTTTTCTAAAATGACGTCTTGCATATGACTCATAGAAATAGTAGATAGACTAGCTAGAATCAAACTTTCACTGTTCTATCTACTATTGATATCTATTTATTGAATAGTGAAAAAGTCTTTTCTAAAATGACGTCTTGCATATGACTCATAGAAATAGTAGATAAACTAGCTAGAATCAAACTTTCACTGTTCTATCTACTATTGATATCTATTTATTGAATAGTGAAAAAGTCTTTTCTAAAATGACGTCTTGCATATGACTCATAGAAATAGTAGATAGACTAGCTAGAATCAAACTTTCACTGTTCTATCTACTATTGATATCTATTTATTGAATAGTGAAAAAGTCTTTTCTAAAATGACGTCTTGCATATGACTCATAGAAATAGTAGATAGACTAGCTAGAATCAAACTTTCACTGTTCTATCTACTATTGATATCTATTTATTGAATAGTGAAAAAGTCTTTTCTAAAATGACGTCTTGCATATGACTCATAGAAATAGTAGATAGACTAGCTAGAATCAAACTTTCACTGTTCTATCTACTATTGATATCTATTTATTGAATAGTGAAAAAGTCTTTTCTAAAATGACGTCTTGCATATGACTCATAGAAATAGTAGATAGACTAGCTAGAATCAAACTTTCACTGTTCTATCTACTATTGATATCTATTTATTGAATAGTGAAAAAGTCTTTTCTAAAATGACGTCTTGCATATGACTCATAGAAATAGTAGATAGACTAGCTAGAATCAAACTTTCACTGTTCTATCTACTATTGATATCTATTTATTGAATAGTGAAAAAGTCTTTTCTAAAATGACGTCTTGCATATGACTCATAGAAATAGTAGATAGACTAGCTAGAATCAAACTTTCACTGTTCTATCTACTATTGATATCTATTTATTGAATAGTGAAAAAGTCTTTTCTAAAATGACGTCTTGCATATGACTCATAGAAATAGTAGATAGACTAGCTAGAATCAAACTTTCACTGTTCTATCTACTATTGATATCTATTTATTGAATAGTGAAAAAGTCTTTTCTAAAATGACGTCTTGCATATGACTCATAGAAATAGTAGATAGACTAGCTAAAATCAAACTTTCACTGTTCTATCTACTATTGATATCTATTTATTGAATAGTGAAAAAGTCTTTTCTAAAATGACGTCTTGCATATGACTCATAGAAATAGTAGATAGACTAGCTAGAATCAAACTTTCACTGTTCTATCTACTATTGATATCTATTTATTGAATAGTGAAAAAGTCTTTTCTAAAATGACGTCTTGCATATGACTCATAGAAATAGTAGATAGACTAGCTAGAATCAAACTTTCACTGTTCTATCTACTATTGATATCTATTTATTGAATAGTGAAAAAGTCTTTTCTAAAATGACGTCTTGCATATGACTCATAGAAATAGTAGATAGACTAGCTAGAATCAAACTTTCACTGTTCTATCTACTATTGATATCCTATTTATTGAATAGTGAAAAAGTCTTTTCTAAAATGACGTCTTGCATATGACTCATAGAAATAGTAGATAGACTAGCTAGAATCAAACTTTCACTGTTCTATCTACTATTGATATCTATTTATTGAATAGTGAAAAAGTCTTTTCTAAAATGACGTCTTGCATATGACTCATAGAAATAGTAGATAGACTAGCTAGAATCAAACTTTCACTGTTCTATCTACTATTGATATCTATTTATTGAATAGTGAAAAAGTCTTTTCTAAAATGACGTCTTGCATATGACTCATAGAAATAGTAGATAGACTAGCTAGAATCACAATTTTACTGTTCTATCTACTATTGATATCTATTTATTGAATAGTGAAAAAGTCTTTTCTAAAATGACGTCTTGCATATGACTCATAGAAATAGTAAATAGACTAGCTAGAATCAAACTTTCACTGTTCTATCTACTATTGATATCTATTTATTGAATAGTGAAAAAGTCTTTTCTAAAATGACGTCTTGCATATGACTCATAGAAATAGTAGATAGACTAGCTAGAATCAAACTTTCACTGTTCTATCTACTATTGATATCTATTTATTGAATAGTGAAAAAGTCTTTTCTAAAATGACGTCTTGCATATGACTCATAGAAATAGTAGATAGACTAGCTAGAATCAAACTTTCACTGTTCTATCTACTATTGATATCTATTTATTGAATAGTGAATGAATATGAATGAGTGAATATGCAATCTCATATGAATATATACTCATATGAATGAGTCATATGCAAGACGTCATTTTAGAAAAGACTTTTTCACTATTCAATAAATAGATATCAATAGTAGATAGAACAGTGAAAGTTTGATTCTAGCTAGTCTATCTACTATTTCTATGAGTCATATGCAAGACGTCATTTTAGAAAAGACTTTTTCACTATTCAATAAATAGATATCAATAGTAGATAGAACAGTGAAAGTTTGATTCTAGCTAGTCTATCTACTATTTCTATGAGTCATATGCAAGACGTCATTTTAGAAAAGACTTTTTCACTATTCAATAAATAGATATCAATAGTAGATAGAACAGTGAAAGTTTGATTCTAGCTAGTCTATCTACTATTTCTATGAGTCATATGCAAGACGTCATTTTAGAAAAGACTTTTTCACTATTCAATAAATAGATATCAATAGTAGATAGAACAGTGAAAGTTTGATTCTAGCTAGTCTATCTACTATTTCTATGAGTCATATGCAAGACGTCATTTTAGAAAAGACTTTTTCACTATTCAATAAATAGATATCAATAGTAGATAGAACAGTGAAAGTTTGATTCTAGCTAGTCTATCTACTATTTCTATGAGTCATATGCAAGACGTCATTTTAGAAAAGACTTTTTCACTATTCAATAAATAGATATCAATAGTAGATAGAACAGTGAAAGTTTGATTCTAGCTAGTCTATCTACTATTTCTATGAGTCATATGCAAGACGTCATTTTAGAAAAGACTTTTTCACTATTCAATAAATAGATATCAATAGTAGATAGAACAGTGAAAGTTTGATTCTAGCTAGTCTATCTACTATTTCTATGAGTCATATGCAAGACGTCATTTTAGAAAAGACTTTTTCACTATTCAATAAATAGATATCAATAGTAGATAGAACAGTGAAAGTTTGATTCTAGCTAGTCTATCTACTATTTCTATGAGTCATATGCAAGACGTCATTTTAGAAAAGACTTTTTTACTATTCAATAAATAGATATCAATAGTAGATAGAACACTGAAAGTTTGATTCTAGCTAGTCTATCTACTATTTCTATGAGTCATATGCAAAACGTCATTTTAGAAAAGACTTTTTCACTATTCAATAAATAGATATCAATAGTAGATAGAACAGTGAAAGTTTGATTCTAGCTACTCTATCTACTATTTCTATGAGTCATATGCAAGACGTCATTTTAGAAAAGACTTTTTCACTATTCAATAAATAGATATCAATAGTAGATAGAACAGTAAAAGTTTGATTCTAGCTAGTCTATCTACTATTTCTATGAGTCATATGCAAAATGTCATTTTAGAAAAGACTTTTTCACTATTCAATAAATAGATATCAATAGTAGATAGAACAGTGAAAGTTTGATTCTAGCTAGTCTATCTACTATTTCTATGAGTCATATGCAAGACGTCATTTTAGAAAAGACTTTTTCACTATTCAATAAATAGATATCAATAGTAGATAGAACAGTGAAAGTTTGATTCTAGCTAGTCTATCTACTATTTCTATGAGTCATATGCAAGACGTCATTTTAGAAAAGACTTTTTCACTATTCAATAAATAGATATCAATAGTAGATAGAACAGTGAAAGTTTGATTCTAGCTAGTCTATCTACTATTTCTATGAGTCATATGCAAGACGTCATTTTAGAAAAGACTTTTTCACTATTCAATAAATAGATATCAATAGTAGATAGAACAGTGAAAGTTTGATTCTAGCTAGTCTATCTACTATTTCTATGAGTCATATGCAAGACGTCATTTTAGAAAAGACTTTTTCACTATTCAATAAATAGATATCAATAGTAGATAGAACAGTGAAAGTTTGATTCTAGCTAGTCTATCTACTATTTCTATGAGTCATATGCAAGACGTCATTTTAGAAAAGACTTTTTCACTATTCAATAAATAGATATCAATAGTAGATAGAACAGTGAAAGTTTGATTCTAGCTAGTCTATCTACTATTTCTATGAGTCATATGCAAGACGTCATTTTAGAAAAGACTTTTTCACTATTCAATAAATAGATATCAATAGTAGATAGAACAGTGAAAGTTTGATTCTAGCTAGTCTATCTACTATTTCTATGAGTCATATGCATGACGTCATTTTAGAAAAGACTTTTTCACTATTCAATAAATAGATATCAATAGTAGATAGAACAGTGAAAGTTTGATTCTAGCTAGTCTATCTACTATTTCTATGAGTCATATGCAAGACGTCATTTTAGAAAAGACTTTTTCACTATTCAATAAATAGATATCAATAGTAGATAGAACAGTGAAAGTTTGATTCTAGCTAGTCTATCTACTATTTCTATGAGTCATATGCAAGACGTCATTTTAGAAAAGACTTTTTCACTATTCAATAAATAGATATCAATAGTAGATAGAACAGTGAAAGTTTGATTCTAGCTAGTCTATCTACTATTTCTATGAGTCATATGCAAGACGTCATTTTAGAAAAGACTTTTTCACTATTCAATAAATAGATATCAATAGTAGATAGAACAGTGAAAGTTTGATTCTAGCTAGTCTATCTACTATTTCTATGAGTCATATGCAAGACGTCATTTTAGAAAAGACTTTTTCACTATTCAATAAATAGATATCAATAGTAGATAGAACAGTGAAAGTTTGATTCTAGCTAGTCTATCTACTATTTCTATGAGTCATATGCAAGCCGTCATTTTAGAAAAGACTTTTTCACTATTCAATAAATAGATATCAATAGTAGATAGAACAGTGAAGTTTGATTCTAGCTAGTCTATCTACTATTTCTATGAGTCATATGCAAGACGTCATTTTAGAAAAGACTTTTTCACTATTCAATAAATAGATATCAATAGTAGATAGAACAGTGAAAGTTTGATTCTAGCTAGTCTATCTACTATTTCTATGAGTCATATGCAAGACGTCATTTTAGAAAAGACTTTTTCACTATTCAATAAATTGATATCAATAGTAGATAGAACAATGAAAGTTTGATTCTAGCTAGTCTATCTACTATTTCTATGAGTCATATGCAAGACGTCATTTTAGAAAAGACTTTTTCACTATTCAATAAATAGATATCAATAGTAGATAGAACAGTGAAAGTTTGATTCTAGCTAGTCTATCTACTATTTCTATGAGTCATATGCAAGACGTCATTTTAGAAAAGACTTTTTCACTATTCAATAAATAGATATCAATAGTAGATAGAACAGTGAAAGTTTGATTCTAGCTAGTCTATCTACTATTTCTATGAGTCATATGCAAGACGTCATTTTAGAAAAGACTTTTTCACTATTCAATAAATTGATATCAATAGTAGATAGAACAGTGAAAGTTTGATTCTAGCTAGTCTATCTACTATTTCTATGAGTCATATGCAAGACGTCATTTTAGAAAAGACTTTTTCACTATTCAATAAATAGATATCAATAGTAGATAAAACAGTGAAAGTTTGATTCTAGCTAGTCTATCTACTATTTCTATGAGTCATATGCAAGACGTCATTTTAGAAAAGACTTTTTCACTATTCAATAAATAGATATCAATAGTAGATAGAACAGTGAAAGTTTGATTCTAGCTAGTCTATCTACTATTTCTATGAGTCATATGCAAGACGTCATTTTAGAAAAGACTTTTTCACTATTCAATAAATAGATATCAATAGTAGATAGAACAGTGAAAGTTTGATTCTAGCTAGTCTATCTACTATTTCTATGAGTCATATGCAAGACGTCATTTTAGAAAAGACTTTTTCACTATTCAATAAATAGATATCAATAGTAGATAGAACAGTGAAAGTTTGATTCTAGCTAGTCTATCTACTATTTCTATGAGTCATATGCAAGACGTCATTTTAGAAAAGACTTTTTCACTATTCAATAAATAGATATCAATAGTAGATAGAACAGTGAAAGTTTGATTCTAGCTAGTCTATCTACTATTTCTATGAGTCATATGCAAGACGTCATTTTAGAAAAGACTTTTTCACTATTCAATAAATAGATATCAATAGTAGATAGAACAGTGAAAGTTTGATTCTAGCTAGTCTATCTACTATTTCTATGAAGACGTCATTTTAGAAAAGACTTTTTCACTATTCAATAAATAGATATCAATAGTAGATAGAACAGTCAAAGTTTGATTCTAGCTAGTCTATCTACTATTTCTATGAGTCATATGCAAGACGTCATTTTAGAAAAGACTTTTTCACTATTCAATAAATAGATATCAATAGTAGATAGAACAGTGAAAGTTTGATTCTAGCTAGTCTATCTACTATTTCTATGAGTCATATGCAAGACGTCATTTTAGAAAAGACTTTTTCACTATTCAATAAATAGATATCAATAGTAGATAGAACAGTGAAAGTTTGATTCTAGCTAGTCTATCTACTATTTCTATGAGTCATATGCAAGACGTCATTTTAGAAAAGACTTTTTCACTATTCAATAAATAGATATCAATAGTAGATAGAACAGTGAAAGTTTGATTCTAGCTAGTCTATCTACTATTTCTATGAGTCATATGCAAGACGTCATTTTAGAAAAGACTTTTTCACTATTCAATAAATAGATATCAATAGTAGATAGAACAGTGAAAGTTTGATTCTAGCTAGTCTATCTACTATTTCTATGAGTCATATGCAAGACGTCATTTTAGAAAAGACTTTTTCACTATTCAATAAATAGATATCAATAGTAGATAGAACAGTGAAAGTTTGATTCTAGCTAGTCTATCTACTATTTCTATGAGTCATATGCAAGATGTCATTTTAGAAAAGACTTTTTCACTATTCAATAAATAGATATCAATAGTAGATAGAACAGTGAAAGTTTGATTCTAGCTAGTCTATCTACTATTTCTATGAGTCATATGCAAGACGTCATTTTAGAAAAGACTTTTTCACTATTCAATAAATAGATATCAATAGTAGATAGAACAGTGAAAGTTTGATTCTAGCTAGTCTATCTACTATTTCTATGAGTCATATGCAAGACGTCATTTTAGAAAAGACTTTTTTAGTATTCAATAAATAGATATCAATAGTAGATAGAACAGTGAAAGTTTGATTATAGCTAGTCTATCTACTATTTCTATGAGTCATATGCAAGACGTCATTTTAGAAAAGACTTTTTCACTATTCAATAAATAGATATCAATAGTAGATAGAACAGTGAAAGTTTGATTCTAGCTAGTCTATCTACTATTTCTATGAGTCATATGCAAGACGTCATTTTAGAAAAGACTTTTTCACTATTCAATAAATAGATATCAATAGTAGATAGAACAGTGAAAGTTTGATTCTAGCTAGTCTATCTACTATTTCTATGAGTCATATGCAAGACTTCATTTTAGAAAAGACTTTTTCACTATTCAATAAATAGATATCAATAGTAGATAGAACAGTGAAAGTTTGATTCTAGCTAGTCTATCTACTATTTCTATGAGTCATATGCAAGACGTCATTTTAGAAAAGACTTTTTCACTATTCAATAAATAGATATCAATAGTAGATAGAACAGTGAAAGTTTGATTCTAGCTAGTCTATCTACTATTTCTATGAGTCATATGCAAGACGTCATTTTAGAAAAGACTTTTCACTATTCAATAAATAGATATCAATAGTAGGTAGAACAGTGAAAGTTTGATTCTAGCTAGTCTATCTACTATTTCTATGAGTCATATGCAAGACGTCATTTTAGAAAAGACTTTTTCACTATTCAATAAATAGATATCAATAGTAGATAGAACAGCGAAAGTTTGATTCTTAGTGCTTCTATCATCTACTATTTCTATGAGTCATATGCAAGACGTCATTTTAGAAAAGACTTTTTCACTATTCAATAAATAGATATCAATAGTAGATAGAACAGTGAAAGTTTGATTCTAGCTAGTCTATCTACTATTTCTATGAGTCATATGCAAGACGTCATTTTAGAAAAGACTTTTTCACTATTCAATAAATAGATATCAATAGTAGATAGAACAGTGAAAGTTTGATTCTAGCTAGTCTATCTACTATTTCTATGAGTCATATGCAAGACGTCATTTTAGAAAAGACTTTTTCACTATTCAATAAATAGATATCAATAGTAGATAGAACAGTGAAAGTTTGATTCTAGCTAGTCTATCTACTATTTCTATGAGTCATATGTAAGACGTCATTTTAGAAAAGACTTTTTCACTATTCAATAAATAGATATCAATAGTAGATAGAACAGTGAAAGTTTGATTCTAGCTAGTCTATCTACTATTTCTATGAGTCATATGCAAGACGTCATTTTAGAAAGACTTTTTCACTGTTCAATAAATAGATATCAATAGTAGAGAGAACAGTGAAAGTTTGATTCTAGCTAGTCTATCTACTATTTCTATGAGTCATATGCAAGACGTCATTTTAGAAAAGACTTTTTCACTATTCAATAAATAGATATCAATAGTAGATAGAACAGTGAAAGTTTGATTCTAGCTAGTCTATCTACTATTTCTATGAGTCATATGCAAGACGTCATTTTAGAAAAGACTTTTTCACTATTCAATAAATAGATATCAATAGTAGATAGAACAGTGAAAGTTTGATTCTAGCTAGTCTATCTACTATTTCTATGAGTCATATGCAAGACGTCATTTTAGAAAAGACTTTTTCACTATTCAATAAATAGATATCAATAGTAGATAGAACAGTGAAAGTTTGATTCTAGCTAGTCTATCTACTATTTCTATGAGTCATATGCAAGACGTCATTTAGAAAAGACTTTTTCACTATTCAATAAATAGATATCAATAGTAGATAGAACAGTGAAAGTTTGATTCTAGCTAGTCTATCTACTATTTCTATGAGTCATATGCAAGACGTCATTTTAGAAAAGACTTTTTCACTATTCAATAAATAGATATCAATAGTAGATAGAACAGTGAAAGTTTGATTCTAGCTAGTCTATCTACTATTTCTATGAGTCATATGCAAGACGTCATTTTAGAAAAGACTTTTTCACTATTCAATAAATAGATATCAATAGTAGATAGAACAGTGAAAGTTTATTCTAGCTAGTCTATCTACTATTTCTATGAGTCATATGCAAGACGTCATTTTAGAAAAGACTTTTTCACTATTCAATAAATAGATATCAATAGTAGATAGAACAGTGAAAGTTTGATTCTAGCTAGTCTATCTACTATTTCTATGAGTCATATGCAAGACGTCATTTTAGAAAAGACTTTTTCACTATTCAATAAATAGATATCAATAGTAGATAGAACAGTGAAAGTTTGATTCTAGCTAGTCTATCTACTATTTCTATGAGTCATATGCAAGACGTCATTTTAGAAAAGACTTTTCACTATTCAATAAATAGATATCAATAGTAGATAGAACAGTGAAAGTTTGATTCTAGCTAGTCTATCTACTATTTCTATGAAGACGTCATTTTAGAAAAAGACTTTTTCACTATTCAATAAATAGATATCAATAGTAGATAGAACAGTGAAAGTTTGATTCTAGCTAGTCTATCTACTATTTCTATGAGTCATATGCAAGACGTCATTTTAGAAAAGACTTTTTCACTATTCAATAAATAGATATCAATAGTAGATAGAACAGTGAAAGTTTGATTCTAGCTAGTCTATCTACTATTTCTATGAGTCATATGCAAGACGTCATTTTAGAAAAGACTTTTTCACTATTCAATAAATAGATATCAATAGTAGATAGAACAGTGAAAGTTTGATTCTAGCTAGTCTATCTACTATTTCTATGAGTCATATGCAAGACGTCATTTAGAAAAGACTTTTTCACTATTCAATAAATAGATATCAATAGTAGATAGAACAGTGAAAGTTTGATTCTAGCTAGTCTATCTACTATTTCTATGAGTCATATGCAAGACGTCATTTTAGAAAAGACTTTTTCACTATTCAATAAATAGATATCAATAGTAGATAGAACAGTGAAAGTTTGATTCTAGCTAGTCTATCTACTATTTCTATGAGTCATATGCAAGACGTCATTTTAGAAAAGACTTTTTCACTATTCAATAAATAGATATCAATAGTAGATAGAACAGTGAAAGTTTGATTCTAGCTAGTCTATCTACTATTTCTATGAGTCATATGCAAGACGTCATTTTAGAAAAGACTTTTTCACTATTCAATAAATAGATATCAATAGTAGATAGAACAGTGAAAGTTTGATTCTAGCTAGTCTATCTACTATTTCTATGAGTCATATGCAAGACGTCATTTTAGAAAAAACTTTTTCACTATTCAATAAATAGATATCAATAGTAGATAGAACAGTGAAAGTTTGATTCTAGCTAGTCTATCTACTATTTCTGTGAGTCATATGCAAGACGTCATTTTAGAAAAGACTTTTTTACTATTCAATAAATAGATATCAATAGTAGATAGAACAGTGAAAGTTTGATTCTAGCTAGTCTATCTACTATTTCTATGAGTCATATGCAAGACGTCATTTTAGAAAAGACTTTTTCACTATTCAATAAATTGATATCAATAGTAGATAGAACAGTGAAAGTTTGATTCTAGCTAGTCTATCTACTATTTCTATGAGTCATATGCAAGACGTCATTTTAGAAAAGACTTTTTCACTATTCAATAAATAGATATCAATAGTAGATAGAACAGTGAAAGTTTGATTCTAGCTAGTCTATCTACTATTTCTATGAGTCATATGCAAGACTTCATTTTAGAAAAGACTTTTTCACTATTCAATAAATAGATATCAATAGTAGATAGAACAGTGAAAGTTTGATTCTAGCTAGTCTATCTACTATTTCTATGAGTCATATGCAAGACGTCATTTTAGAAAAGACTTTTTCACTATTCAATAAATAGATATCAATAGTAGATAGAACAGTGAAAGTTTGATTCTAGCTAGTCTATCTACTATTTCTATGAGTCGTATGCAAGACGTCATTTTAGAAAAAACATTTTCACTATTCAATAAATAGATATCAATAGTAGGTAGAACAGTGAAAGTTTGATTCTAGCTAGTCTATCTACTATTTCTATGAGTCATATGCAAGACGTCATATTAGAAAAGACTTTTTCACTATTCAATAAATAGATATCAATAGTAGATAGAACAGTGAAAGTTTGATTCTAACTAGTCTATCTACTATTTCTATGAGTCATATGCAAGACGTCATTTTAGAAAAGACTTTTTCACTATTCAATAAATAGATATCAATAGTAGATAGAACAGTGAAAGTTTGATTCTAGCTAGTCTATCTACTATTTCTATGAGTCATATGCAAGACGTCATTTAGAAAAGACTTTTTCACTATTCAATAAATAGATATCAATAGTAGATAGAACAGTGAAAGTTTGATTCTAGCTAGTCTATCTACTATTTCTATGAGTCATATGCAAGACGTCATTTTAGAAAAGACTTTTTCACTATTCAATAAATAGATATCAATAGTAGATAGAACAGTGAAAGTTTGATTCTAGCTAGTCTATCTACTATTTCTATGAGTCATATGTAAGACGTCATTTTAGAAAAGACTTTTTCACTATCAATAAATAGATATCAATAGTAGATAGAACAGTGAAAGTTTGATTCTAGCTAGTCTATCTACTATTTCTATGAGTCATATGCAAGACGTCATTTTAGAAAAGACTTTTTCACTATTCAATAAATAGATATCAATAGTAGAGAGAACAGTGAAAGTTTGATTCTAGCTAGTCTATCTACTATTTCTATGAGTCATATGCAAGACGTCAATTTAGAATAGACTTTTTCACTATTCAATAAATAGATATCAATAGTAGATAGAACAGTGAAAGTTTGATTCTAGCTAGTCTATCTACTATTTCTATGAGTCATATGCAAGACGTCATTTTAGAAAAGACTTTTTCACTATTCAATAAATAGATATCAAAAGTAGATAGAACAGTGAAAGTTTGATTCTAGCTAGTCTATCTACTATTTCTATGAGTCATATGCAAGACGTCATTTTAGAAAAGACTTTTTCACTATTCAATAAATAGATATCAATAGTAGATAGAACAGTGAAAGTTTGATTCTAGCTAGTCTATCTACTATTTCTATGAGTCATATGCAAGACGTCATTTTAGAAAAGACTTTTTCACTATTCAATAAATAGATATCAATAGTAGATAGAACAGTGAAAGTTTGATTCTAGCTAGTCTATCTACTATTTCTATGAGTCATATGCAAGACGTCATTTTAGAAAAGACTTTTTCACTATTCAATAAATAGATATCAATAGTAGATAGAACAGTGAAAGTTTGATTCTAGCTAGTCTATCTACTATTTCTATGAGTCATATGCAAGACGTCATTTTAGAAAAGACTTTTTCACTATTCAATAAATAGATATCAATAGTAGATAGAACAGTGAAAGTTTGATTCTAGCTAGTCTATCTACTATTTCTATGAGTCATATGCAAGACGTCATTTTAGAAAAGACTTTTTCACTATTCAATAAATAGATATCAATAGTAGATAGAACAGTGAAAGTTTGATTCTAGCTAGTCTATCTACTATTTCTATGAGTCATAATGTAAGACGTCATTTTAGAAAAGACTTTTTCACTATTCAATAAATAGATATCAATAGTAGATAGAACAGTGAAAGTTTGATTCTAGCTAGTCTATCTACTATTTCTATGAGTCATATGCAAGACGTCATTTTAGAAAAGACTTTTTCACTATTCAATAAATAGATATCAATAGTAGAGAGAACAGTGAAAGTTTGATTCTAGCTAGTCTATCTACTATTTCTATGAGTCATATGCAAGACGTCATTTTAGAATAGACTTTTTCACTATTCAATAAATAGATATCAATAGTAGATAGAACAGTGAAAGTTTGATTCTAGCTAGTCTATCTACTATTTCTATGAGTCATATGCAAGACGTCATTTTAGAAAAGACTTTTTCACTATTCAATAAATAGATATCAATAGTAGATAGAACAGTGAAAGTTTGATTCTAGCTAGTCTATCTACTATTTCTATGAGTCGTATGCAAGACGTCATTTTAGAAAAGACTTTTTCACTATTCAATAAATAGATATCAATAGTAGGTAGAACAGTGAAAGTTTGATTCTAGCTAGTCTATCTACTATTTCTATGAGTCATATGCAAGACGTCATATTAGAAAAGACTTTTTCACTATTCAATAAATAGATATCAATAGTAGATAGAACAGTGAAAGTTTGATTCTAGCTAGTCTATCTACTATTTCTATGAGTCATATGCAAGACGTCATTTTAGAAAAGACTTTTTCACTATTCAATAAATAGATATCAATAGTAGATAGAACAGTGAAAGTTTGATTCTAGCTAGTCTATCTACTATTTCTATGAGTCATATGCAAGACGTCATTTTAGAAAAGACTTTTTCACTATTCAATAAATAGATATCAATAGTAGATAGAACAGTGAAAGTTTGATTCTAGCTAGTCTATCTACTATTTCTATGAGTCATATGCAAGACGTCATTTTAGAAAAGACTTTTTCACTATTCAATAAATAGATATCAATAGTAGATAGAACAGTGAAAGTTTGATTCTAGCTAGTCTATCTACTATTTCTATGAGTCATATGTAAGACGTCATTTTAGAAAAGACTTTTTCACTATTCAATAAATAGATATCAATAGTAGATAGAACAGTGAAAGTTTGATTCTAGCTAGTCTATCTACTATTTCTATGAGTCATATGCAAGACGTCCATTTTAGAAAAGACTTTTTCACTATTCAATAAATAGATATCAATAGTAGAGAGAACAGTGAAAGTTTGATTCTAGCTAGTCTATCTACTAGTTCTATGAGTCATATGCAAGACGTCATTTTAGAATAGACTTTTTCACTATTCAATAAATAGATATCAATAGTAGATAGAACAGTGAAAGTTTGATTCTAGCTAGTCTATCTACTATTTCTATGAGTCATATGCAAGACGTCATTTTAGAAAAGACTTTTCTATTCAATAAATAGATATCAATAGTAGATAGAACAGTGAAAGTTTGATTCTAGCTAGTCTATCTACTATTTCTATGAGTCATATGCAAGACGTCATTTTAGAAAAGACTTTTTCACTATTCAATAAATAGATATCAATAGTAGATAGAACAGTGAAAGTTTGATTCTAGCTAGTCTATCTACTATTTCTATGAGTCATATGCAAGACGTCATTTTAGAAAAGACTTTTTCACTATTCAATAAATAGATATCAATAGTAGATAGAACAGTGAAAGTTTGATTCTAGCTAGTCTATCTACTATTTCTATGAGTCATATGCAAGACGTCATTTTAGAAAAGACTTTTTCACTATTCAATAAATAGATATCAATAGTAGATAGAACAGTGAAAGTTTGATTCTAGCTAGTCTATCTACTATTTCTATGAAGACGTCATTTTAGAAAAGACTTTTTCACTATTCAATAATAGATATCAATAGTAGATAGAACAGTGAAAGTTTGATTCTAGCTAGTCTATCTACTATTTCTATGAGTCATATGCAAGACGTCATTTTAGAAAAGACTTTTCACTATTCAATAAATAGATATCAATAGTAGATAGAACAGTGAAAGTTTGATTCTAGCTAGTCTATCTACTATTTCTATGAGTCATATGCAAGACGTCATTTTAGAAAAGACTTTTTCACTATTCAATAAATAGATATCAATAGTAGATAGAACAGTGAAAGTTTGATTCTAGCTAGTCTATCTACTATTTCTATGAGTCATATGCAAGACGTCATTTTAGAAAAGACTTTTTCACTATTCAATAAATAGATATCAATAGTAGATAGAACAGTGAAAGTTTGATTCTAGCTAGTCTATCTACTATTTCTATGAGTCATATGCAAGACGTCATTTTAGAAAAGACTTTTTCACTATTCAATAAATAGATATCAATAGTAGATAGAACAGTGAAGTTTGATTCTAGCTAGTCTATCTACTATTTCTATGAGTCATATGCAAGACGTCATTTTAGAAAAGACTTTTTCACTATTCAATAAATAGATATCAATAGTAGATAGAACAGTGAAAGTTTGATTCTAGCTAGTCTATCTACTATTTCTATGAGTCATATGCAAGACGTCATTTTAGAAAAGACTTTTTCACTATTCAATAAATAGATATCAATAGTAGATAGAACAGTGAAAGTTTGATTCTAGCTAGTCTATCTACTATTTCTATGAGTCATATGCAAGACGTCATTTTAGAAAAAACTTTTCACTATTCAATAAATAGATATCAATAGTAGATAGAACAGTGAAAGTTTGATTCTAGCTAGTCTATCTACTATTTCTGTGAGTCATATGCAAGACGTCATTTTAGAAAAGACT
>NW_027065942.1:0-20206 GCF_032884065.1 Artemia franciscana
GTCTTTTCCTATTTCAAAAGTTTTAGTTTCGAGGGTAATAGCTACGTATGTTGAAAAAATGAAGATATTAGACTATTTTATGATTGCACATGGTAAAGAATGTGATTAAAGGCTCTTTTCCTATTTCAAAAGTTTTAGTTTTCGAGGGTAATAGCTACGTATGTTGAAAAAATGAAGATATTAGACTATTTTATGATTGCACATGGTAAAGAATGTGATTAAAGGCTCTTTTCCTATTTCAAAAGTTTTAGTTTTCGAGGGTAATAGCTACGTATGTTGAAAAAATGAAGATATTAGACTATTTTATGATTGCAAATGGTAAAGAATGTGATTAAAGGCTCTTTTCCTATTTCAAAAGTTTTAGTTTTCGAGGGTAATAGCTACGTATGTTGAAAAAATGAAGATATTAGACTATTTTATGATTGCAAATGGTAAAGAATGTGATTAAAGGCTCTTTTCCTATGTCAAAAGTATTAGTTTTCGAGGGTAATGGCTACGTATGTTAAAAAAAAATGAAGATATTAGACTATTTTATGATTGCACATGGTAAAGAATGTGATTAAAGGCTCTTTTCCTATTTCAAAAGTTTTAGTTCTCGAGGGTAATAGCTACGTATGTTGAAAAAATGAAGATATTAGACTATTTTATGATTGCACATGGTAAAGAATGTGATTAAAGGCTCTTTTCCTATTCAAAAGTTTTAGTTTTCGAGGGTAATAGCTACGTATGTTGAAAAAATGAAGATATTAGACTATTTTATGATTGCACATGGTAAAGAATGTGATTAAAGGCTCTTTTCCTATTTCAAAAGTTTTAGTTTTCGAGGGTAATAGCTACGTATGTTGAAAAAATGAAGATATTAGACTATTTTATGATTGCACATGGTAAAGAATGTGATTAAAGGCTCTTTTCCTATTTCAAAAGTTTTAGTTTTCGAGGGTAATAGCTACGTATGTTGAAAAAATGAAGATATTAGACAATTTTATGATTGCACATGGTAAAGAATGTGATTAAAGGCTCTTTTCCTATTTCAAAAGTTTTAGTTTTCGAGGGTAATAGCTACGTATGTTGAAAAAATGAAGATATTAGACAATTTTATGATTGCACATGGTAAAGAATGTGATTAAAGGCTCTTTTCCTATTTCAAAAGTTTTAGTTTTCGAGGGTAATAGCTACGTATGTTGAAAAAATGAAGATATTAGACAATTTTATGATTGCACATGGTAAAGAATGTGATTAAAGGCTCTTTTCCTATTTCAAAAGTTTTAGTTTTCGAGGGTAATAGCTACGTATGTTGAAAAAATGAAGATATTAGACTATTTTATGATTGCAAATGGTAAAGAATGTGATTAAAGGCTCTTTTCCTATTTCAAAAGTTTTAGTTTTCGAGGGTAATAGCTACGTATGTTGAAAAAATGAAGATATTAGACAATTTTATGATTGCAAATGGTAAAGAATGTGATTAAAGGCTCTTTTCCTATTTCAAAAGTTTTAGTTTTCGAGGGTAATAGCTACGTATGTTGAAAAAATGAAGATATTAGACTATTTTATGATTGCAAATGGTAAAGAATGTGATTAAAGGCTCTTTTCCTATTTCAAAAGTTTTAGTTTTCGAGGGTAATAGCTACGTATGTTGAAAAAATGAAGATATTAGACTATTTTATGATTGCACATGGTAAAGAATGTGATTAAAGGCTCTTTTCCTATTTCAAAAGTTTTAGTTTTCGAGGGTAATAGCTACGTATGTTGAAAAAATGAAGATATTAGACAATTTTATGATTGCACATGGTAAAGAATGTGATTAAAGGCTCTTTTCCTATTTCAAAAGTTTTAGTTTTCGAGGGTAATAGCTATGTATGTTGAAAAAATGAAGATATTAGACTATTTTATGATTGCACATGGTAAAGAATGTGATTAAAGGCTCTTTTCCTATTTCAAAAGTTTTAGTTTTCGAGGGTAATAGCTACGTATGTAGAAAAAATGAAGATATTAGACTATTTTATGATTGCAAATGGTAAAGAATGTGATTAAAGGCTCTTTTCCTATTTCAAAAGTTTTAGTTTTCGAGGGTAATAGCTACGTATGTTGAAAAAATGAAGATATTAGAAAATTTTATGATTGCACATGGTAAAGAATGTGATTAAAGGCTCTTTTCCTATTTCAAAAGTTTTAGTTTTCGAGGGTAATAGCTACGTATGTTGAAAAAATGAAGATATTAGACAATTTTATGATTGCACATGGTAAAGACTGGATTAAAGGCTCTTTTCCTATTTCAAAAGTTTTAGTTTTCGAGGGTAATAGCTACGTATGTTGAAAAAATGAAGATATTAGACAATTTTATGATTGCACATGGTAAAGAATGTGATTAAAGGCTCTTTTCCTATTTCAAAAGTTTTAGTTTTCGAGGGTAATAGCTACGTATGTTGAAAAAATGAAGATATTAGACTATTTTATGATTGCACATGGTAAAGAATGTGATTAAAGGCTCTTTTCCTATTTCAAAAGTTTTAGTTTTCGAGGGTAATAGCTACGTATGTTGAAAAAATGAAGATATTAGACTATTTTATGATTGCAAATGGTAAAGAATGTGATTAAAGGCTCTTTTCCTATTTCAAAAGTTTTAGTTTTCGAGGGTAATAGCTACGTATGTTGAAAAAATGAAGATATTAGACTATTTTATGATTGCAAATGGTAAAGAATGTGATTAAAGGCTCTTTTCCTATTTCAAAAGTTTTAGTTTTCGAGGGTAATAGCTACGTATGTTGAAAAAATGAAGATATTAGACAATTTTATGATTGCAAATGGTAAAGAATGTGATTAAAGGCTCTTTTCCTATTTCAAAAGTTTTAGTTTTCGAGGGTAATAGCTACGTATGTTGAAAAAATGAAGATATTAGACTATTTTATGATTGCAAATGGTAAAGAATGTGATTAAAGGCTCTTTTCCTATTTCAAAAGTTTTAGTTTTCGAGGGTAATAGCTACGTATGTTGAAAAAATGAAGATATTAGACAATTTTATGATTGCACATGGTAAAGAATGTGATTAAAGGCTCTTTTCCTATTTCAAAAGTTTTAGTTTTCGAGGGTAATAGCTACGTATGTTGAAAAAATGAAGATATTAGACTATTTTATGATTGCAAATGGTAAAGAATGTGATTAAAGGCTCTTTTCCTATGTCAAAAGTTTTAGTTTTCGAGGGTAATAGCTACGTATGTTGAAAAAATGAAGATATTAGAAAATTTTATGATTGCACATGGTAAAGAATGTGATTAAAGGCTCTTTTCCTATTTCAAAAGTTTTAGTTTTCGAGGGTAATAGCTACGTATGTTGAAAAAATGAAGATATTAGACAATTTTATGATTGCACATGGTAAAGACTGGATTAAAGGCTCTTTTCCTATTTCAAAAGTTTTATTTTTCGAGGGTAATAGCTACGTATGTTGAAAAAATGAAGATATTAGACAATTTTATGATTGCACATGGTAAAGAATGTGATTAAAGGCTCTTTTCCTATTTCAAAAGTTTTAGTTTTCGAGGGTAATAGCTACGTATGTTGAAAAAATGAAGATATTAGACTATTTTATGATTGCAAATGGTAAAGAATGTGATTAAAGGCTCTTTTCCTATTTCAAAAGTTTTAGTTTTCGAGGGTAATAGCTTATGTTGAAAAAATGAAGATAATTAGACAATTTTATGATTGCACATGGTAAAGAATGTGATTAAAGGCTCTTTTCCTATTTCAAAAGTTTTAGTTTTCGAGGGTAATAGCTACGTATGTTGAAAAAATGAAGATATTAGACTATTTTATGATTGCAAATGGTAAAGAATGTGATTAAAGGCTCTTTTCCTATTTCAAAAGTTTTAGTTTTCGAGGGTAATAGCTACGTATGTTGAAAAAATGAAGATATTAGACTATTTTATGATTGCAAATGGTAAAGAATGTGATTAAAGGCTCTTTTCCTATGTCAAAAGTTTTAGTTTTCGAGGGTAATAGCTACGTATGTTGAAAAAATGAAGATATTAGACAATTTTATGATTGCACATGGTAAAGAATGTGATTAAAGGCTCTTTTCCTATTTCAAAAGTTTTAGTTTTCGAGGGTAATAGCTACGTATGTTGAAAAAATGAAGATATTAGACTATTTTATGATTGCAAATGGTAAAGAATGTGATTAAAGGCTCTTTTCCTATGTCAAAAGTTTTAGTTTTCGAGGGTAATAGCTACGTATGTTGAAAAAATGAAGATATTAGACTATTTTATGATTGCACATGGTAAAGAATGTGATTAAAGGCTCTTTTCCTATTTCAAAAGTTTAGTTTTCGAGGGTAATAGCTACGTATGTTGAAAAAATGAAGATATTAGACTATTTTATGATTGCACATGGTAAAGAATGTGATTAAAGGCTCTTTTCCTATTTCAAAAGTTTTAGTTTTCGAGGGTAATAGCTACGTATGTTGAAAAAATGAAGATATTAGACTATTTTATGATTGCACATGGTAAAGAATGTGATTAAAGGCTCTTTTCCTATTTCAAAAGTTTTAGTTTTCGAGGGTAATAGCTACGTATGTTGAAAAAATGAAGATATTAGACTATTTTATGATTGCAAATGGTAAAGAATGTGATTAAAGGCTCTTTTCCTATTTCAAAAGTTTTAGTTTTCGAGGGTAATAGCTACGTATGTTGAAAAAATGAAGATATTAGACTATTTTATGATTGCAAATGGTAAAGAATGTGATTAAAGGCTCTTTTCCTATTTCAGAAGTTTTAGTTTTCGAGGGTAATAGCTACGTATGTTGAAAAAATGAAGATATTAGAAAATTTTATGATTGCACATGGTAAAGAATGTGATTAAAGGCTCTTTTCCTATTTCAAAAGTTTTAGTTTTCGAGGGTAATAGCTACGTATGTTGAAAAAATGAAGATATTAGACTATTTTATGATTGCAAATGGTAAAGAATGTGATTAAAGGCTCTTTTCCTATTTCAAAAGTTTTAGTTTTCGAGGGTAATAGCTACGTATGTTGAAAAAATGAAGATATTAGACAATATTATGATTGCACATGGTAAAGAATGTGATTAAAGGCTCTTTTCCTATTTCAAAAGTTTTAGTTTTCGAGGGTAATAGCTACGTATGTTGAAAAAATGAAGATATTAGACTATTTTATGATTGCACATGGTAAAGAATGTGATTAAAGGCTCTTTTCCTATTTCAAAAGTTTTAGTTTTCGAGGGTAATAGCTACGTATGTTTGAAAAAATGAAGATATTAGACTATTTTATGATTGCACATGGTAAAGAATGTGATTAAAGGCTCTTTTCCTATTTCAAAAGTTTTAGTTTTCGAGGGTAATAGCTACGTATGTTGAAAAAATGAAGATATTAGACTATTTTATGATTGCACATGGTAAAGAATGTGATTAAAGGCTCTTTTCCTATGTCAAAAGTTTTAGTTTTCGAGGGTAATAGCTCGTATGTTGAAAAAATGAAGATATTAGACTATTTTATGATTGCAAATGGTAAAGAATGTGATTAAAGGCTCTTTTCCTATGTCAAAAGTTTTAGTTTTCGAGGGTAATAGCTACGTATGTTGAAAAAATGAAGATATTAGACTATTTTATGATTGCACATGGTAAAGAATGTGATTAAAGGCTCTTTTCCTATTTCAAAAGTTTTAGTTTTCGAGGGTAATAGCTACGTATGTTGAAAAAATGAAGATATTAGACTAATTTTATGATTGCACATGGTAAAGAATGTGATTAAAGGCTCTTTTCCTATTTCAAAAGTTTTAGTTTTCGAGGGTAATAGCTACGTATGTTGAAAAAATGAAGATATTAGACAATATTTTATGATTGCACATGGTAAAGAATGTGATTAAAGGCTCTTTTCCTATTTCAAAAGTTTTAGTTTTCGAGGGTAATAGCTACGTATGTTGAAAAAATGAAGATATTAGACAATTTTATGATTGCACATGGTAAAGAATGTGATTAAAGGCTCTTTTCCTATTTCAAAAGTTTTAGTTTTCGAGGGTAATAGCTACGTATGTTGAAAAAATGAAGATATTAGACTATTTTATGATTGCAAATGGTAAAGAATGTGATTAAAGGCTCTTTTCCTATTTCAAAAGTTTTAGTTTTCGAGGGTAATAGCTACGTATGTTGAAAAAATGAAGATATTAGACAATTTTATGATTGCACATGGTAAAGAATGTGATTAAAGGCTCTTTTCCTATTTCAAAAGTTTTAGTTTTCGAGGGTAATAGCTACGTATGTTGAAAAAATGAAGATATTAGACTATTTTATGATTGCAAATGGTAAAGAATGTGATTAAAGGCTCTTTTCCTATTTCAGAAGTTTTAGTTTTCGAGGGTAATAGCTACGTATGTTGAAAAAATGAAGATATTAGACTATTTTATGATTGCAAATGGTAAAGAATGTGATTAAAGGCTCTTTTCCTATGTCAAAAGTTTTAGTTTTCGAGGGTTATAGCTACGTATGTTGAAAAAATGAAGATATTAGACTATTTTATGATTGCACATGGTAAAGAATGTGATTAAAGGCTCTTTTCCTATGTCAAAAGTTTTAGTTTTCGAGGGTAATAGCTACGTATGTTGAAAAAATGAAGATATTAGACTATTTTATGATTGCACATGGTAAAGAATGTGATTAAAGGCTCTTTTCCTATTTCAAAAGTTTTAGTTTTCGAGGTAATAGCTACGTATGTTGAAAAAATGAAGATATTAGACAATTTTATGATTGCACATGGTAAAGAATGTGATTAAAGGCTCTTTTCCTATTTCAAAAGTTTTAGTTTTCGAGGGTAATAGCTACGTATGTTGAAAAAATGAAGATATTAGACTATTTTATGATTGCAAATGGTAAAGAATGTGATTAAAGGCTCTTTTCCTATTTCAAAAGTTTTAGTTTTTGAGGGTAATAGCTTTGTCTGTGGAAAAAATGAAGATATTAGACAATTTTATGATTGCACATGGTAAAGAATGTGATTAAAGGCTCTTTTCCTATTTCAAAAGTTTTAGTTTTCGAGGGTAATAGCTACGTATGTTGAAAAAATGAAGATATTAGACTATTTTATGATTGCAAATGGTAAAGAATGTGATTAAAGGCTCTTTTCCTATTTCAAAAGTTTTAGTTTTCGAGGGTAATAGTTTTGTTGAAAAAATGAAGATATTAGACAATTTTATGATTGCACATGGTAAAGAATGTGATTAAAGGCTCTTTTCCTATTTCAAAAGTTTTAGTTTTCGAGGGTAATAGCTACGTATGTTGAAAAAATGAAGATATTAGACTATTTTATGATTGCAAATGGTAAAGAATGTGATTAAAGGCTCTTTTCCTATTTCAAAAGTTTTAGTTTTCGAGGGTAATAGCTTTGTCTGTGGAAAAAATGAAGATATTAGACAATTTTATGATTGCACATGGTAAAGAATGTGATTAAAGGCTCTTTTCCTATTTCAAAAGTTTTAGTTTTCGAGGGTAATAGCTACGTATGTTGAAAAAATGAAGATATTAGACTATTTTATGATTGCAAATGGTAAAGAATGTGATTAAAGGCTCTTTTCCTATTTCAGAAGTTTTAGTTTTCGAGGGTAATAGCTACGTATGTTGAAAAAATGAAGATATTAGACTATTTTATGATTGCAAATGGTAAAGAATGTGATTAAAGGCTCTTTTCCTATGTCAAAAGTTTTAGTTTTCGAGGGTTATAGCTACGTATGTTGAAAAAATGAAGATATTAGACTATTTTATGATTGCACATGGTAAAGAATGTGATTACAGGCTCTTTTCCTATTCAAAAGTTTTAGTTTTCGAGGGTAATAGCTACGTATGTTGAAAAAATGAAGATATTAGACTATTTTATGATTGCACATGGTAAAGAATGTGATTAAAGGCTCTTTTCCTATTTCAAAAGTTTTAGTTTTCGAGGGTAATAGCTACGTATGTTGAAAAAATGAAGATATTAGACAATTTTATGATTGCACATGGTAAAGAATGTGATTAAAGGCTCTTTTCCTATGTTCAAAAGTTTTAGTTTTTGAGGGTAATAGCTACGTATGTTGAAAAAATGAAGATATTAGACAATTTTATGATTGCACATGGTAAAGAATGTGATTAAAGGCTCTTTTCCTATTTCAAAAGTTTTAGTTTTCGAGGGTAATAGCTACGTATGTTGAAAAAATGAAGATATTAGACTATTTTATGATTGCAAATGGTAAAGAATGTGATTAAAGGCTCTTTTCCTATTTCAAAAGTTTTAGTTTTCGAGGGTAATAGCTTTTGTTGAAAAAATGAAGATATTAGACAATTTTATGATTGCACATGGTAAAGAATGTGATTAAAGGCTCTTTTCCTATTTCAAAAGTTTTAGTTTTCGAGGGTAATAGCTACGTATGTTGAAAAAATGAAGATATTAGACTATTTTATGATTGCACATGGTAAAGAATGTGATTAAAGGCTCTTTTCCTATTTCAAAAGTTTTAGTTTTCGAGGGTAATAGCTACGTATGTTGAAAAAATGAAGATATTAGACTATTTTATGATTGCAAATGGTAAAGAATGTGATTAAAGGCTCTTTTCCTATTTCAAAAGTTATAGTTTTCGAGGGTAATAGCTACGTATGTTGAAAAAATGAAGATATTAGACTATTTTATGATTGCAAATGGTAAAGAATGTGATTAAAGGCTCTTTTCCTATGTCAAAAGTTTTAGTTTTCGAGGGTAATAGCTACGTATGTTGAAAAAATGAAGATATTAGACTATTTTATGATTGCACATGGTAAAGAATGTGATTAAAGGCTCTTTTCCTATTTCAAAAGTTTTAGTTTTCGAGGGTAATAGCTACGTATGTTGAAAAAATGAAGATATTAGACTATTTTATGATTGCAAATGGTAAAGAATGTGATTAAAGGCTCTTTTCCTATTTCAAAAGTTTTAGTTTTCGAGGGTAATAGCTACGTATGTTGAAAAAATGAAGATATTAGACTATTTTATGATTGCACATGGTAAAGCATGTGATTAAAGGCTCTTTTCCTATGTTCAAAAGTTTTAGTTTTCGAGGGTAATAGCTACGTATGTTGAAAAAATGAAGATATTAGACAATTTTATGATTGCACATGGTAAAGAATGTGATTAAAGGCTCTTTTCCTATTTCAAAAGTTTTAGTTTTCGAGGGTAATAGCTACGTATGTTGAAAAAATGAAGATATTAGACTATTTTATGATTGCACATGGTAAAGAATGTGATTAAAGGCTCTTTTCCTATTTCAAAAGTTTTAGTTTTCGATGGTAATAGCTACGTATGTTGAAAAAATGAAGATATTAGACTATTTTATGATTGCAAATGGTAAAGAATGTGATCAAAGGCTCTTTTCCTATGTCAAAAGTTTTAGTTTTCGAGGGTAATAGCTACGTATGTTGAAAAAATGAAGATATTAGAAAATTTTATGATTGCACATGGTAAAGAATGTGATTAAAGGCTCTTTTCCTATTTCAAAAGTTTTAGTTTTCGAGGGTAATAGCTACGTATGTTGAAAAAATGAAGATATTAGACAATTTTATGATTGCACATGGTAAAGACTGGATTAAAGGCTCTGTTCCTATTTCAAAAGTTTTAGTTTTCGAGGGTAATAGCTACGTATGTTGAAAAAATGAAGATATTAGACAATTTTATGATTGCACATGGTAAAGAATGTGATTAAAGGCTCTTTTCCTATTTCAAAAGTTTTAGTTTTCGAGGGTAATAGCTACGTATGTTGACAAAATGAAGATATTAGACTATTTTATGATTGCAAATGGTAAAGAATGTGATTAAAGGCTCTTTTCCTATTTCAAAAGTTTTAGTTTTCGAGGGTAATAGCTTTGTCTGTGGAAAAAATGAAGATATTAGACAATTTTATGATTGCACATGGTAAAGAATGTGATTAAATGCTCTTTTCCTATTTCAAAAGTTTTTGTTTTCGAGGGTAATAGCTACGTATGTTGAAAAAATGAAGATATTAGACTATTTTATGATTGCAAATGGTAAAGAATGTGATTAAAGGCTCTTTTCCTATTTCAAAAGTTTTAGTTTTCGAGGGTAATAGCTACGTATGTTGAAAAAATGAAGATATTAGACAATTTTATGATTGCAAATGGTAAAGAATGTGATTAAAGGCTCTTTTCCTATTTCAAAAGTTTTAGTTTTCGAGGGTAATAGCTACGTATGTTGAAAAAATGAAGATATTAGACTATTTTATGATTGCAAATGGTAAAGAATGTGATTAAAGGCTCTTTTCCTATGTCAAAAGTATTAGTTTTCGAGGGTAATGGCTACGTATGTTAAAAAAATGAAGATATTAGACTATTTTATGATTGCACATGGTAAAGAATGTGACTAAAGGCTCTTTTCCTATTTCAAAAGTTTTAGTTCTCGAGGGTAATAGCTACGTATGTTGAAAAAATGAAGATATTAGACTATTTTATGATTGCACATGGTAAAGAATGTGATTAAAGGCTCTTTTCCTATTTCAAAAGTTTTAGTTTTCGAGGGTAATAGCTACGTATGTTGAAAAAATGAAGATATTAGACAATTTTATGATTGCACATGGTAAAGAATGTGATTAAAGGCTCTTTTCCTATTTCAAAAGTTTTAGTTTTCGAGGGTAATAGCTACGTATGTTGAAAAAATGAAGATATTAGACAATTTTATGATTGCAAATGGTAAAGAATGTGATTAAAGGCTCTTTTCCTATTTCAAAAGTTTTAGTTTTCGAGGTAATAGCTACGTATGTTGAAAAAATGAAGATATTAGACTATTTTATGATTGCAAATGGTAAAGAATGTGATTAAAGGCTCTTTTCCTATGTCAAAAGTTTTAGTTTTCGAGGGTAATAGCTACGTATGTTGAAAAAATGAAGATATTAGACAATTTTATGATTGCACATGGTAAAGAATGTGATTAAAGGCTCTTTTCCTATTTCAAAAGTTTTAGTTTTCGAGGGTAATAGCTACGTATGTTGAAAAAATGAAGATATTAGACAATTTTATGATTGCACATGGTAAAGAATGTGATTAAAGGCTCTTTTCCTATTTCAAAAGTTTTAGTTTTCGAGGGTAATAGCTACGTATGTTGAAAAAATGAAGATATTAGACTATTTTATGATTGCAAATGGTAAAGAATGTGATTAAAGGCTCTTTTCCTATTTCAAAAGTTTTAGTTTTCGAGGGTAATAGCTACGTATGTTGAAAAAATGAAGATATTAGACTATTTTATGATTGCACATGGTAAAGAATGTGATTAAAGGCTCTTTTCCTATTTCAAAAGTTTTAGTTTTCGAGGGTAATAGCTACGTATGTTGAAAAAATGAAGATATTAGACAATTTTATGATTGCACATGGTAAAGAATGTGATTAAAGGCTCTTTTCCTATGTTCAAAAGTTTTAGTTTTCGAGGGTAATAGCTACGTATGTTGAAAAAATGAAGATATTAGACTATTTTATGATTGCACATGGTAAAGAATGTGATTAAAGGCTCTTTTCCTATTTCAAAAGTTTTAGTTTTCGAGGGTAATAGCTACGTATGTTGAAAAAATGAAGATATTAGACTATTTTATGATTGCACATGGTAAAGAATGTGATTAAAGGCTCTTTTCCTATTTCAAAAGTTTTAGTTTTCGAGGGTAATAGCTACGTATGTTGAAAAAATGAAGATATTAGACTATTTTATGATTGCACATGGTAAAGAATGTGATTAAAGGCTCTTTTCCTATTTCAAAAGTTTTAGTTTTCGAGGGTAATAGCTACGTATGTTGAAAAAATGAAGATATTAGACAATTTTATGATTGCACATGGTAAAGAATGTGATTAAAGGCTCTTTTCCTATTTCAAAAGTTTTAGTTTTCGAGGGTAATAGCTACGTATGTTGAAAAAATGAAGATATTAGACTATTTTATGATTGCAAATGGTAAAGAATGTGATTAAAGGCTCTTTTCCTATGTCAAAAGTTTTAGTTTTCGAGGGTAATAGCTACGTATGTTGAAAAAATGAAGATATTAGACAATTTTATGATTGCACATGGTAAAGAATGTGATTAAAGGCTCTTTTCCTATTTCAAAAGTTTTAGTTTTCGAGGGTAATAGCTACGTATGTTGAAAAAATGAAGATATTAGACTAATTTTATGATTGCACATGGTAAAGAATGTGATTAAAGGCTCTTTTCCTATTTCAAAAGTTTTAGTTTTCGAGGGTAATAGCTACGTATGTTGAAAAAATGAAGATATTAGACTATTTTATGATTGCACATGGTAAAGAATGTGATTAAAGGCTCTTTTCCTATTTCAAAAGTTTTAGTTTTCGAGGGTAATAGCTACGTATGTTGAAAAAATGAAGATATTAGACAATTTTATGATTGCACATGGTAAAGAATGTGATTAAAGGCTCTTTTCCTATTTCAAAAGTTTTAGTTTTCGAGGGTAATAGCTACGTATGTTGAAAAAATGAAGATATTAGACTATTTTATGATTGCACATGGTAAAGAATGTGATTAAAGGCTCTTTTCCTATTTCAAAAGTTTTAGTTTTCGAGGGTAATAGCTACGTATGTTGAAAAAATGAAGATATTAGACTATTTTATGATTGCACATGGTAAAGAATGTGATTAAAGGCTCTTTTCCTATTTCAAAAGTTTTAGTTTTCGAGGGTAATAGCTACGTATGTTGAAAAAATGAAGATATTAGACATTTTATGATTGCACATGGTAAAGAATGTGATTAAAGGCTCTTTTCCTATTTCAAAAGTTTTAGTTTTCGAGGGTAATAGCTACGTATGTTGAAAAAATGAAGATATTAGACAATTTTATGATTGCAAATGGTAAAGAATGTGATTAAAGGCTCTTTTCCTATTTCAAAAGTTTTAGTTTTCGAGGGTAATAGCTACGTATGTTGAAAAAATGAAGATATTAGACTATTTTATGATTGCAAATGGTAAAGAATGTGATTAAAGGCTCTTTTCCTATTTCAAAAGTTTTAGTTTTCGAGGGTAATAGCTACGTATGTTGAAAAAATGAAGATATTAGACTATTTTATGATTGCACATGGTAAAGAATGTGATTAAAGGCTCTTTTCCTATTTCAAAAGTTTTAGTTTTCGAGGGTAATAGCTACGTATGTTGAAAAAATGAAGATATTAGACTATTTTATGATTGCAATGGTAAAGAATGTGATTAAAGGCTCTTTTCCTATTTCAAAAGTTTTAGTTTTCGAGGGTAATAGCTACGTATGTTGAAAAAATGAAGATATTAGACATTTTATGATTGCAAATGGTAAAGAATGTGATTAAAGGCTCTTTTCCTATTTCAAAAGTTTTAGTTTTCGAGGGTAATAGCTACGTATGTTGAAAAAATGAAGATATTAGACTATTTTATGATTGCAAATGGTAAAGAATGTGATTAAAGGCTCTTTTCCTATTTCAAAAGTTTTAGTTTTCGAGGGTAATAGCTACGTATGTTGAAAAAATGAAGATATTAGACTATTTTATGATTGCAAATGGTAAAGAATGTGATTAAAGGCTCTTTTCCTATTTCAAAAGTTTTAGTTTTCGAGGGTAATAGCTACGTATGTTGAAAAAATGAAGATATTAGACTATTTTATGATTGCACATGGTAAAGAATGTGATTAAAGGCTCTTTTCCTATTTCAAAAGTTTTAGTTTTCGAGGGTAATAGCTACGTATGTTGAAAAAATGAAGATATTAGACAATTTTATGATTGCACATGGTAAAGAATGTGATTAAAGGCTCTTTTCCTATTTCAAAAGTTTTAGTTTTCGAGGGTAATAGCTACGTATGTTGAAAAAATGAAGATATTAGACAATTTTATGATTGCAAATGGTAAAGAATGTGATTAAAGGCTCTTTTCCTATTTCAAAAGTTTTAGTTTTCGAGGGTAATAGCTACGTATGTTGAAAAAATGAAGATATTAGACTATTTTATGATTGCAAATGGTAAAGAATGTGATTAAAGGCTCTTTTCCTATTTCAAAAGTTTTAGTTTTCGAGGGTAATAGCTACGTATGTTGAAAAAATGAAGATATTAGACAATTTTATGATTGCACATGGTAAAGAATGTGATTAAAGGCTCTTTTCCTATTTCAAAAGTTTTAGTTTTCGAGGGTAATAGCTACGTATGTTGAAAAAATGAAGATATTAGACAATTTTATGATTGCACATGGTAAAGAATGTGATTAAAGGCTCTTTTCCTATTTCAAAAGTTTTAGTTTTCGAGGGTAATAGCTACGTATGTTGAAAAAATGAAGATATTAGACTATTTTATGATTGCAAATGGTAAAGAATGTGATTAAAGGCTCTTTTCCTATTTCAAAAGTTTTAGTTTTCGAGGGTAATAGCTACGTATGTTGAAAAAATGAAGATATTAGACAATTTTATGATTGCACATGGTAAAGAATGTGATTAAAGGCTCTTTTCCTATTCAAAAGTTTTAGTTTTCGAGGGTAATAGCTACGTATGTTGAAAAAATGAAGATATTAGACTATTTTATGATTGCACATGGTAAAGAATGTGATTAAAGGCTCTTTTCCTATTTCAAAAGTTTTAGTTTTCGAGGGTAATAGCTACGTATGTTGAAAAAATGAAGATATTAGACTATTTTATGATTGCACATGGTAAAGAATGTGATTAAAGGCTCTTTTCCTATTTCAAAAGTTTTAGTTTTCGAGGGTAATAGCTACGTATGTCGAAAAAATGAAGATATTAGACAATTTTATGATTGCACATGGTAAAGAATGTGATTAAAGGCTCTTTTCCTATTTCAAAAGTTTTAGTTTTCGAGGGTAATAGCTACGTATGTTGAAAAAATGAAGATATTAGACTATTTTATGATTGCAAATGGTAAAGAATGTGATTAAAGGCTCTTTTCCTATTTCAAAAGTTTTAGTTTTCGAGGGTAATAGCTACGTATGTTGAAAAAATGAAGATATTAGACTATTTTATGATTGCACATGGTAAAGAATGTGATTAAAGGCTCTTTTCCTATTTCAAAAGTTTTAGTTTTCGAGGGTAATAGCTACGTATGTTGAAAAAATGAAGATATTAGACTATTTTATGATTGCACATGGTAAAGAATGTGATTAAAGGCTCTTTTCCTATTTCAAAAGTTTTAGTTTTCGAGGGTAATTACTACGTATGTTGAAAAAATGAAGATATTAGACTATTTTATGATTGCAAATGGTAAAGAATGTGATTAAAGGCTCTTTTCCTATTTCAAAAGTTTTAGTTTTCGAGGGTAATAGCTACGTATGTTGAAAAAATGAAGATATTAGACTATTTTATGATTGCACATGGTAAAGAATGTGATTAAAGGCTCTTTTCCTATTTCAAAAGTTTTAGTTTTCGAGGGTAATAGCTACGTATGTTGAAAAAATGAAGATATTAGATAATTTTATGATTGCACATGGTAAAGAATGTGATTAAAGGCTCTTTTCCTATTTCAAAAGTTTTAGTTTTCGAGGGTAATAGCTACGTATGTTGAAAAAATGAAGATATTAGACTATTTTATGATTGCAAATGGTAAAGAATGTGATTAAAGGCTCTTTTCCTATTTCAAAAGTTTTAGTTTTCGAGGGTAATAGCTTATGTCTGTGGAAAAAATGAAGATATTAGACAATTTTATGATTGCACATGGTAAAGAATGTGATTAAAGGCTCTTTTCCTATTTCAAAAGTTTTAGTTTTCGAGGGTAATAGCTACGTATGTTGAAAAAATGAAGATATTAGACTATTTTATGATTGCAAATGGTAAAGAATGTGATTAAAGGCTCTTTTCCTATTTCAAAAGTTTTAGTTTTCGAGGGTAATAGCTACGTATGTTGAAAAAATGAAGATATTAGACTATTTTATGATTGCACATGGTAAAGAATGTGATTAAAGGCTCTTTTCCTATTTCAAAAGTTTTAGTTTTCGAGGGTAATAGCTACGTATGTTGAAAAAATGAAGATATTAGACTATTTTATGATTGCACATGGTAAAGAATGTGATTAAAGGCTCTTTTCCTATTTCAAAAGTTTTAGTTTTCGAGGGTAATAGCTACGTATGTTGAAAAAATGAAGATATTAGACTATTTTATGATTGCAAATGGTAAAGAATGTGATTAAAGGCTCTTTTCCTATTTCAAAAGTTTTAGTTTTCGAGGGTAATAGCTACGTATGTTGAAAAAATGAAGATATTAGACAATTTTATGATTGCACATGGTAAAGAATGTGATTAAAGGCTCTTTTCCTATGTCAAAAGTTTTAGTTTTCGAGGGTAATAGCTACGTATGTTGAAAAAATGAAGATATTAGACTATTTTATGATTGCAAATGGTAAAGAATGGATTAAAGGCTCTTTTCCTATTTCAAAAGTTTTAGTTTTCGAGGGTAATAGCTACGTATGTTGAAAAAATGAAGATATTAGACAATTTTATGATTGCACATGGTAAAGAATGTGATTAAAGGCTCTTTTCCTATTTCAAAAGTTTTAGTTTTCGAGGGTAATAGCTACGTATGTTGAAAAAATGAAGATATTAGACAATTTTATGATTGCACATGGTAAAGAATGTGATTAAAGGCTCTTTTGCTATTTCAAAAGTTTTAGTTTTCGAGGGTAATAGCTACGTATGTTGAAAAAATGAAGATATTAGACAATTTTATGATTGCACATGGTAAAGAATGTGATTAAAGGCTCTTTTCCTATTCAAAAGTTTTAGTTTTCGAGGGTAATAGCTACGTATGTTGAAAAAATGAAGATATTAGACTATTTTATGATTGCACATGGTAAAGAATGTGATTAAAGGCTCTTTTCCTATTTCAAAAGTTTTAGTTTTCGAGGGTAATAGCTACGTATGTTGAAAAAATGAAGATATTAGACTATTTTATGATTGCACATGGTAAAGAATGTGATTAAAGGCTCTTTTCCTATTTCAAAAGTTTTAGTTTTCGAGGGTAATAGCTACGTATGTTGAAAAAATGAAGATATTAGACTATTTTATGATTGCACATGGTAAAGAATGTGATTAAAGGCTCTTTTCCTATTTCAAAAGTTTTAGTTTTCGAGGGTAATAGCTACGTATGTTGAAAAAATGAAGATATTAGACAATTTTATGATTGCACATGGTAAAGAATGTGATTAAAGGCTCTTTTCCTATTTCAAAAGTTTTAGTTTTCGAGGGTAATAGCTACGTATGTTGAAAAAATGAAGATATTAGACAATTTTATGATTGCACATGGTAAAGAATGTGATTAAAGGCTCTTTTCCTATTTCAAAAGTTTTAGTTTTCGAGGGTAATAGCTACGTATGTTGAAAAAATGAAGATATTAGACAATTTTATGATTGCACATGGTAAAGAATGTGATTAAAGGCTCTTTTCCTATTTCAAAAGTTTTAGTTTTCGAGGGTAATAGCTACGTATGTTGAAAAAATGAAGATATTAGACTATTTTATGATTGCAAATGGTAAAGAATGTGATTAAAGGCTCTTTTCCTATTTCAAAAGTTTTAGTTTTCGAGGGTAATAGCTACGTATGTTGAAAAAATGAAGATATTAGACATTTTATGATTGCACATGGTAAAGAATGTGATTAAAGGCTCTTTTCCTATTTCAAAAGTTTTAGTTTTCGAGGGTAATAGCTACGTATGTTGAAAAAATGAAGATATTAGACTATTTTATGATTGCACATGGTAAAGAATGTGATTAAAGGCTCTTTTCCTATTTCAAAAGTTTTAGTTTTCGAGGGTAATAGCTACGTATGTTGAAAAAATGAAGATATTAGACAATTTTATGATTGCACATGGTAAAGAATGTGATTAAAGGCTCTTTTCCTATGTCAAAAGTTTTAGTTTTCGAGGGTAATAGCTACGTATGTTGAAAAAATGAAGATATTAGACTATTTTATGATTGCAAATGGTAAAGAATGTGATTAAAGGCTCTTTTCCTATTTCAAAAGTTTTAGTTTTCGAGGGTAATAGCTACGTATGTTGAAAAAATGAAGATATTAGACTATTTTATGATTGCACATGGTAAAGAATGTGATTAAAGGCTCTTTTCCTATTTCAAAAGTTTTAGTTTTCGAGGGTAATAGCTACGTATGTTGAAAAAATGAAGATATTAGACAATTTTATGATTGCACATGGTAAAGAATGTGATTAAAGGCTCTTTTCCTATTTCAAAAGTTTTAGTTTTCGAGGGTAATAGCTACGTATGTTGAAAAAATGAAGATATTAGACATTTTATGATTGCAACATGGTAAAGAATGTGATTAAAGGCTCTTTTCCTATTTCAAAAGTTTTAGTTTTCGAGGGTAATAGCTACGTATGTTGAAAAAATGAAGATATTAGACAATTTTATGATTGCACATGGTAAAGAATGTGATTAAAGGCTCTTTTCCTATTTCAAAAGTTTTAGTTTTCGAGGGTAATAGCTACGTATGTTGAAAAAATGAAGATATTAGACATTTTATGATTGCACATGGTAAAGAATGTGATTAAAGGCTCTTTTCCTATTTCAAAAGTTTTAGTTTTCGAGGGTAATAGCTACGTATGTTGAAAAAATGAAGATATTAGACTATTTTATGATTGCACATGGTAAAGAATGTGATTAAAGGCTCTTTTCCTATTTCAAAAGTTTTAGTTTTCGAGGGTAATAGCTACGTATGTTGAAAAAATGAAGATATTAGACTATTTTATGATTGCACATGGTAAAGAATGTGATTAAAGGCTCTTTTCCTATGTCAAAAGTTTTAGTTTTCGAGGGTAATAGCTACGTATGTTGAAAAAATGAAGATATTAGACTATTTTATGATTGCACATGGTAAAGAATGTGATTAAAGGCTCTTTTCCTATTTCAAAAGTTTTAGTTTTCGAGGGTAATAGCTACGTATGTTGAAAAAATGAAGATATTAGACAATTTTATGATTGCACATGGTAAAGAATGTGATTAAAGGCTCTTTTCCTATTCAAAAGTTTTAGTTTTCGAGGGTAATAGCTACGTATGTTGAAAAAATGAAGATATTAGACAATTTTATGATTGCACATGGTAAAGAATGTGATTAAAAGGCTCTTTTCCTATTTCAAAAGTTTTAGTTTTCGACGGTAATAGCTACGTATGTTGAAAAAATGAAGATATTAGACTATTTTATGATTGCACATGGTAAAGAATGTGATTAAAGGCTCTTTTCCTATGTCAAAAGTTTTAGTTTTCGAGGGTAATAGCTACGTATGTTGAAAAAATGAAGATATTAGACTATTTTATGATTGCACATGGTAAAGAATGTGATTAAAGGCTCTTTTCCTATTTCAAAAGTTTTAGTTTTCGAGGGTAATAGCTACGTATGTTGAAAAAATGAAGATATTAGAACTAATTTTATGATTGCACATGGTAAAGAATGTGATTAAAGGCTCTTTTCCTATTTCAAAAGTTTTAGTTTTCGAGGGTAATAGCTACGTATGTTGAAAAAATGAAGATATTAGACAATTTTATGATTGCACATGGTAAAGAATGTGATTAAAGGCTCTTTTCCTATTTCAAAAGTTTTAGTTTTCGAGGGTAATAGCTACGTATGTTGAAAAAATGAAGATATTAGACAATTTTATGATTGCAACATGGTAAAGAATGTGATTAAAGGCTCTTTTCCTATTTCAAAAGTTTTAGTTTTCGAGGGTAATAGCTACGTATGTTGAAAAAATGAAGATATTAGACAATTTTATGATTGCACATGGTAAAGAATGTGATTAAAGGCTCTTTTCCTATTTCAAAAGTTTTAGTTTTCGAGGGTAATAGCTACGTATGTTGAAAAAATGAAGATATTAGACTATTTTATGATTGCAAATGGTAAAGAATGTGATTAAAGGCTCTTTTCCTATTTCAAAAGTTTTAGTTTTCGAGGGTAATAGCTACGTATGTTGAAAAAATGAAGATATTAGACATTTTATGATTGCAAATGGTAAAGAATGTGATTAAAGGCTCTTTTCCTATTTCAAAAGTTTTAGTTTTCGAGGGTAATAGCTACGTATGTTGAAAAAATGAAGATATTAGACTATTTTATGATTGCACATGGTAAAGAATGTGATTAAAGGCTCTTTTCCTATGTCAAAAGTTTTAGTTTTCGAGGGTAATAGCTACGTATGTTGAAAAAATGAAGATATTAGACAATTTTATGATTGCACATGGTAAAGAATGTGA
>NW_027065943.1:0-20170 GCF_032884065.1 Artemia franciscana
AAAAATGAAGATATTAGACTATTTTATGATTGCACATGGTAAAGAATGTGATTAAAGGCTCTTTTCCTATTTCAAAAATTTCAGTTTTCGAGGGTAATAGCTACGTATGTTGAAAAAATGAAGATATTGGACTATTTTATTATTGCAAATGGTAAAGAATGTTATTAAAGGCTCTTTTCCTATGTCAAAAGTTTTAGTTTTCGAGGGTAATAGCTACGTATGTTGAAAAAATGAAGATATTCGACTATTTTATGATTGCACATGGTAAAGAATGTGATTAAAGGCTCTTTTCCTATTTCAAAAGTTTTAGTTTTCGAGGGTAATAGCTACGTATGTTGAAAAAATGAAGATATTAGACAATTTTATGATTGCACATGGTAAAGAATGTGATTAAAGGCTATTTTCCTATTTCAAAAGTTTTAGTTTTCGAGGGTAATAGCTACGTATGTCGAAAAAATGAAGATATTAGACTGTTTTATGAATGCAAATGGTAAAGAATGTGAATAAAGGCTCTTTTCCTATTTCAAAAGTTTTAGTTTTCGAGGATAATAGCTACGTATGTTGAAAAAAATAAAGATATTAGACTATTTTATGATTGCAAATGGTAAAGAATGTGATTAAAGGCTCTTTTCCTATTTCAAAAGTTTTTGTTTTCGAGGGTAATAGCTACGTGTGTTGAAAAAAATGAAGATATTAGACTATTTTATGAATGCAAATGGTAAATAATGTGATTAAAGACTCTTTTCCTATGTCAAAAGTTTTAGTTTTCGAGGGTAATAGCTACGTATGTTGAAAAAATGAAGATATTAGACTATTTTATGATTGCAAATGGTAAAGAATGTGATTAAAGGCTCTTTTCCTATGTCAAAAGTTTTAGTTTTCGAGGTAATAGCTACGTATGTTGAAAAAATGAAGATATTAGACAATTTTATGATTGCACATGGTAAAGAATGTGATTAAAGACTCTTTTCCTATTTCGAATGTTTTAGTTTTCGAGGGTAATAGCTACGTATGCTGAAAAAATGAAGATATTAGACTATTTTATGATTGCTCATGGTAAAGAATGTGATTAAAGGCTCTTTTCCTATTTCAAAAGTTTCAGTTTTCGAGGGTAATAACTACGTATGTTGAAAAAATGAAGATATTAGACTATTTTATGATTGCAAATGGTAAAGAATTTGATTAAAGGCTCTTTTCCTATGTCAAAAGTTTTAGTTTTCGAGGGTAATAGCTACGTATGTTGAAAAAATGAAGATATTAGACTATTTTATGATTGCACATGGTAAAGAATGTGATTAAAGGCTCTTTTCCTATTTCAAAAGTTTTAGTTTTCGAGGGTAATAGCTACGTATGTGGAAAAAATGAAGATATTAGACTATTTTATGATTGCAAATGGTAAAGAATGTGATTAGAGGCTCTTTTCCTATGTCAAAAGTTTTAGTTTTCGAGGGTAATAGCTACGTATGTTGAAAAAATGAAGATATTAGACTATTTTATGATTGCAAATGGTAAAGAATGTGATTAAAGCTCTTTTCCTATTTCAAAAGTTTTAGTTTTCGAGGGGTAATAGCTACGTATGTTGAAAAAATGAAGATATTAGACTATTTTATGATTGTAAATGGTAAAGAATGTGATTAAAGGCTCTTTTCCTATTTCAAAAGTTTAAGTTTTCGAGGGTAATAGCTACGGATGTTGAAAAAATGAAGATATTAGACTATTTTATGATTGCACATGGTAAAGAATGTGATTAATGGCTCTTTTCCTATTTCAAAAGTTTTAGTTTTCGAGGGTAATAGCTACGTATGTTGAAAAAATGAAAATATTAGACTATTTTATGATTGCAAATGGTAAAGAATGTAATTAAAGGCTCTTTTCCTATTTCAAAAGTTTTAGTTTTCGAGGGTAATAGCTTTGTCTGTGGAAAAAATGAAGATATTAGACTATTTTATGATTGAAAATGGTAAAGAATGTGATTAAAGGCTCTTTTCCTATGTCAAAAGTTTTAGTTTTCGAGGGTAATAGCTACGTATGTTGAAAAAATGAAGATATTAGACTATTTTATGATTGCAAATGGTACAGAATGTGATTAAAGGCTCTTTTCCTATTTCAAAAGTTTTAGTTTTCGAGGGTAATAGCTACGTATGTTGAAAAAATGAAGATATTAGACTATTTTATGATTTCAAATGGTAAGGAATGTGATTAAAGGCTCTTTTCCTACGTATGTTGAAAAAATGAAGATATTAGACTATTTTATGATTGCACATGGTAAAGAATGTGATTAAAGGCTCTTTTCCTATTTCAAAAGTTTTAGTTTATGAGGGTAATAGCTACGTATGCTGAAAAATGAAGATATTAGACTATTTTATGATTGCACATGGTAAAGAATGTGATTAAAGGCTCTTTTCTTATTTCAAAAGTTTTAGTTTTCGAGGGTAATAGCTACGTATGTTGAAAAAATGAAGATATTAGACTATTTTATGATTGCACATGGTAAAGAATTTTTTATGATTGGACTATTTTATGATTGCAAATGGTAAAGAATGTGATTAAAGGCTCTTTTCCTATTTCAAAAGTTTTTGTTTTCGAGGGTAATAGCTACGTATGTTGACAAAATGAAGATATTAGACTATTTTATGATTGCACATGGTAAAGAATGTGATTAAAGGCTCTTTTCCTATTTCAAAAGTTTTAGTTTTCGAGGGTAATAGCTACGTATGCTGAAAATATGAAGATATTAGACTATTTTATGATTGCACATGGTAAAGAATGTGATTAAAGGCTCTTTTCCTATTTCAAAAGTTTTAGTTTTCAGGGTAATAGCTAAGTATGTTGAAAAAAATGAAGATATTAGACTATTTTATGATTGCAAATAGTAAAGAATGTGATTAAAGGCTCTTTTCCTATTTCAAAAGTTTTAGTTTTCAAGGGTAATAGCTACGTATGTTGAAAAAATGAAGATATTAGACTATTTTATGATTGCACATGGTAAAGAATGTGATTAAAGGCTCTTTTCCTATTTCAAAAGTTTTAGTTTTCGAGGGTAATAGCTTTGTCTGTGGAAAAAATGAAGATATTAGACTATTTTATGATTGAAAATGGTAAAGAATGTGATTAAAGGATCTTTTCCTATGTCAGAAGTTTTAGTTTTCGGGGGTAATAGCTACGTATGTTGAAAAAATGAAGATATTAGACTATTTTATGATTGCAAATGGTAAAGAATGTGATTAAAGGCTCTTTTCCTATTTCAAAGTTTTAGTTTTTCGAGGGTAATAGCTACGTATGTTGAAAAAATGAAGATATTAGACTATTTTATGATTGCAAATGGTAAAGAATGTGAATGAAGGCTCTTTTCCCTACGTATGTTGAAAAAATGAAGATATTAGACTATTTTATGATTGCAAATGGTAAAGAATGTGATTAAAGGCTCTTTTCCTATTTCAAAAGTTTTAGTTTTCGAGGGTAATAGCTACGTATGTTGAAAAAATGAAGATATTAGACTATTTTATGATTGCACATGGTAAAGAATGTGATTAAAGGCTCTTTTCCTATTTCAAAAGTTCTAGTTTATGAGGGGTAATAGCTACGTATGCTGAAAAATGAAGATATTAGACTATTTTATGATTGCACATGGTAAAGAATGTGATTAAAGGCTCTTTTCCTATTTCAAAAGTTTTAGTTTTCGAGGGTAATAGCTACGTATGTTGAAAAAATGAAGATGTTAGACAATGTTATGATTGCAAATGGTAAAGAATGTGATTAAAGGCTCTTTTCCTATGTCAAAACTTTTCGTTTTCGAGGGTAATAGCTACGTATGGTGAAAAAATGAAGATATTAGACTATTTTATGATATGCACATGGTAAAGAATGTGATTAAAGGCTCTTTTCCTATTTCAAAAGTTTTTGTTTTCGAGTGTAATAGCTACGTATGTTGAAAAAATGAAGATATTAGACTATTTTATGATTGCAAATGGTAAAGAATGTGATTAAAGGGTCTTTTCCTATTTCAAAAGTTTTAGTTTTCGAGGGTAATAGCTACGTATGTTGAAAAAATGAAGATATTAGACTATTTTATGATTGCACATGGTAAAGAATGTGATTAAAGGCTCTTTTCCTATTTCAAAAGTTTTAGTTTTCGTGGGTAATAGCTACGTATGCTGAAAAAATGAAGATATTAGACTATTTTATGATTGCAAATGGTAAAGAATGTGATTAAAGGCTCTTTTCCTATTTCAAAAGTTTTATTTTTCGAGGGTAATAGCTACGTATGTTGACAAAATGAAGATATTAGACTATTTTATGATTGCACATGGTAAAGAATGTGATTAAAGGCTCTTTTCCTATTTCAAAAGTTTTAGTTTTCGAGGGTAATAGCTACGTATGCTGAAAATATGAAGATATTAGACTATTTTATGATTGCACATGGTAAAGAATGTGATTAAAGGCTCTTTTCCTATTTCAAAAGTTTTAGTTTTCCAGGGTAATAGCTACGTATGTTGAAAAAATGAAGATATTAGACTATTTTATGATTGCAAATGGTAAAGAATGTGATTAAAGGCTCTTTTCCTATTTCAAAAGTTTTAGTTTTCGAGGGGTAATAGCTACGTATGTTGAAAAAATGAAGATATTAGACTATTTTATGATTGCACATGGTAAAGAATGTGATTAAAGGCTCTTTTCCTATTTCAAAAGTTTTAGTTTTCGAGGGTAATAGCTACGTATGCTGAAAAAATGAAGATATTAGACTATTTTATGATTGCACATGGTAAAGAATGTGATTAAAGGCTCTTTTCCTATTTCAAAAATTTCAGTTTTCGAGGGTAATAGCTACGTATGTTGAAAAAATGAAGATATTGGACTATTTTATTATTGCAAATGGTAAAGAATGTTATTAAAGGCTCTTTTCCTATGTCAAAAGTTTTAGTTTTCGAGGGTAATAGCTACGTATGTTGAAAAAAATGAAGATATTCGACTATTTTATGATTGCAAATGGTAAAGAATGTGATTAAAGGCTCTTTTCCTGTTTCAAAAGTTTTAGTTTTCGAGGGTAATAGCTACGTATGTTGAAAAAATGAAGATATTAGACAATTTTATGATTGCACATGGTAAAGAATGTGATTAAAGGCTATTTTCCTATTTCAAAAGTTTTAGTTTTCGAGGGGTAATAGCTACGTATGTCGAAAAAAATGAAGATATTAGACTATTTTATGAATGCAAATGGTAAAGAATGTGAAATAAAGGCTCTTTTCCTATTTCAAAAGTTTTAGTTTTCGAGGATAATAGCTACGTATGTTGAAAAAATAAAGATATTAGACTATTTTATGATTGCAAATGGTAAAGAATGTGATTAAAGGCTCTTTTCCTATTTCAAAAGTTTTAGTTTTCGAGGGTAATAGCTACGTGTGTTGAAAAAATGAAGATATTAGACTATTTTATGAATGCAAATGGTAAATAATGTGATTAAAGACTCTTTTCCTATGTCAAAAGTTTTAGTTTTCGAGGGTAATAGCTACGTATGTTGAAAAAAATGAAGATATTAGACTATTTTATGATTGCAAATGGTAAAGAATGTGATTAAAGGCTCTTTTCCTATGTCAAAAGTTTTAGTTTTCGAGGGTAATAGCCACGTATGTTGAAAAAATGAAGATATTAGACAATTTTATGATTGCACATGGTAAAGAATGTGATTAAAGACTCTTTTCCTATTTCGAATGTTTTAGTTTTCGAGGGGTAATAGCTACGTATGCTGAAAAAATGAAGATATTAGACTATTTTATGATTGCTCATGGTAAAGAATGTGATTAAAGGCTCTTTTCCTATTTCAAAAGTTTCAGTTTTCGAGGGTAATAACTACGTATGTTGAAAAAATGAAGATATTAGACTATTTTATGATTGCAAATGGTAAAGAATTTGATTAAAGGCTCTTTTCCTATGTCAAAAGTTTTAGTTTTCGAGGGTAATAGCTACGTATGTTGAAAAAATGAAGATATTAGACTATTTTATGATTGCACATGGTAAAGAATGTGATTAAAGGCTCTTTTCCTATTTCAAAAGTTTTAGTTTTCGAGGGTAATAGCTACGTATGTGGAAAAAATGAAGATATTAGACTATTTTATGATTGCAAATGGTAAAGAATGTGATTAGAGGCTCTTTTCCTATGTCAAAAGTTTTAGTTTTCGAGGGTAATAGCTACGTATGTTGAAAAAATGAAGATATTAGACTATTTTATGATTGCAAATGGTAAAGAATGTGATTAAAGGCTCTTTTCCTATTTCAAAAGTTTTAGTTTTCGAGGGTAATAGCTACGTATGTTGAAAAAATGAAGATATTAGACTATTTTATGATTGTAAATGGTAAAGAATGTGATTAAAGGCTCTTTTCCTATTTCAAAAGTTTTAGTTTTCGAGGGTAATAGCTACGTATGTTGAAAAAATGAAGATATTAGACTATTTTATGATTGCACATGGTAAAGAATGTGATTAAAGGCTCTTTTCCTATTCAAAAGTTTTAGTTTTTGAGGGTAATAGCTACGTATGTTGAAAAAATGAAGATATTAGACTATTTTATGATTGCACATGGTAAAGAATGTGATTAAAGGCTCTTTTCCTATTTCAAAAGTTTTAGTTTTCGAGGGGTAATAGCTACGTATGTTGAAAAAATGAAGATATTAGACTATTCTATGATTGCAAATGGTAAAGAATGTGACTAAAGGCTCTTTTCCTATGTCAAAAGTTTTAGTTTTCGAGGGTAATAGCTACGTATGTTGAAAAAATGAAGATATTAGACTATTTTATGATTGCACATGGTAAAGAATGTAATTAAAGGCTCTTTTCCTATTTCAAAAGTTTTTGTTTTCGAGGGTAATAGCTACGTATGTTGAAAAAATGAAGATATTAGACTATTTTATGATTGCAAATGGTAAAGAATGTGATTAAAGGCTCTTTTTCCTATTTCAAAAGTTTAGTTTTCGAGGGTAATAGCTACGTATGTTGAAAAAAATGAAGATATCTAGACCATTCTATGATTGCAAATGGTAAAGAATGTGACTAAAGGCTCTTTTCCTATGTCAAAAGTTTTTAGTTTTCGAGGGTAATAGCTACGTATGTTGAAAAAATGAAGATATTAGACTATTTTATGATTGCACATGGTAAAGAATGTAATTAAAGGCTCTTTTCCTATTTCAAAAGTTTTTGTTTTCGAGGTAATAGCTACGTATGTTGAAAAAATGAAGATATTAGACTATTTTATGATTGCAAATGGTAAAGAATGTGATTAAAGGCTCTTTTCCTATTTCAAAAGTTTTAGTTTTCGAGGGTAATAGCTACGTATGTTGAAAAAATGAAGATATTAGACTATTTTATGATTGCACATGGTAAAGAATGTGATTAAAGGCTCTTTTCCTATTTCAAAAGTTTTAGTTTTCGAGGGTAATAGCTACGTATGTTGACAAAATGAAGATATTAGACTATTTTATGATTGCACATGGTAAAGAATGTGATTAAAGGCTCTTTTCCTATTTCAAAAGTTTTAGTTTTCGAGGGTAATAGCTACGTATGCTGAAAATATGAAGATATTAGACTATTTTATGATTGCACATGGTAAAGAATGTGATTAAAGGCTCTTTTCCTATTTCAATAGTTTTAGTTTTCGAGGGTAATAGCTATTTATGTTGAAAAAATGAAGATATTAGACTATTTTATGATTGCACATTGTAAAGAATGTGATTAATGGCTCTTTTCCTATTTCAATAGTTTTAGTTTTCGAGGGTAATAGCTACGTATGCTGAAAAAATGAAGATATTAGACTATTTTATGATTGCACATGGTAAAGAATGTGATTAAAGGCTCTTTTCCTATTTCAAAATTTTCAGTTTTCGAGGGTAATAGCTACGTATGTTGAAAAAATGAAGATATTAGACTATTTTATGATTGCAAATGGTAAAGAATGTTATTAAAGGCTCTTTTTCCTATGTCAAAAGTTTTAGTTTTCGAGGGGTAATAGCTACGTAAGTTGAAAAAATGAAGATATTAGACAATTTTATGATTGCACATGGTAAAAAATGTGATTAAAGGCTCTTTTCCTATTTCAAAAGTTTTAGTTTTTCGAGGGTAATAGCTACGTATGTTGAAAAAAATGAAGATATTATTCTATTTTATGATTGCAAATGGTAAAGAATGTGATTAAAGGCTCTTTTCCTATTTCAAAAGTTTTAGTTTTCGAGGGTAATAGCTAGGTCTGTTGAAAAAATGAAGATATTAGACAATTTTATGATTGGCACATGGTAAAGAATGTGATTAAAGGCTCTTTTCCTATTTCAAAAGTTTTAGTTTTCGAGGGTAATAAACTACGTATCTTGAAAAAATGAAGATATTAGACAATTTTATGATTGCACATGGTAAAGAATGTGATTAAAGGCTCTTTTCCTATTTCAAAAGTTTTAGTTTTCGAGGGTAATAGCTACGTATGTTGAAAAAATGAAGATATTATACTATTTTATGATTGCAAATGGTAAAGAATGTGATTAAAGGCTCTTTTCCTATTTCAAAAGTTTTAGTTTTCGAGGGTAATAGGTAGGTCTGTTGAAAAAATGAAGATATTAGACTATTTTATGATTGCACGTGGTAAAGAATGTGATTAAAGGCTCTTTTCCTATTTCAAAAGTTTTAGTTTTCGAGGGTAATAGCTACGTATGCTGAAAAAATGAAGATATTAGACTATTTTATGATTGCACATGGTAAAGAATGTGATTAAAGGCTCTTTTCCTTTTTCAAAAGTTTTAGTTTTCGAGGGTAATAGCTACGTATTTTGAAAAAATGAAGATATTAGACTATTTTATGATTGCACATGGTAAAGAATGTGATTAAAGGCTCTTTTCCTATTTCAAAAGTTTTAGTTTTCGAGGGTAATAGCTACGTATGTTGAAAAAATGAAGATATTAGACTATTTTATGATTGCAAATGGTAAAGAATGTGATTAAAGGCTCTTTTTCCTATTTCAAAAGTTTTAGTTTTCGAGGGTAATAGCTACGTATGTTGAAAAATGAAGATATTAGACTATTTATGATTGCACATGGTAAAGAATGTGATTAAAGGCTCTTTTCCTATTTCAAAAGTTTTAGTTTTCGAGGGTAATAGCTACGTATGCTGAAAAAATGAAGATATTAGACTATTTTATGATTGCACATGGTAAAGAATTTGATTAAAGGCTCTTTTCCTATTTCAAAAAGTTTTAGTTTCCGAGGGTAATAGCTACGTATGTTGAAAAAATGAAGATATTAGACTATTTTATGATTGCAAATGGTAAAGAATGTGATTAAAGGCTCTTTTGCTATTTCAAAAGTTTTAGTCTTCGAGGGTAATAGCTAATTATATTGTAAAAATGAAGATATTAGACTATTTTATGATTGCACATGGTAAAGAATGTGATTAAAGGCTCTTTTCCTATTTCAAAAGTTTTAGTTTTCGAGGGTAATAGCTATGTATGTTGAAAAAATGAAGATATTAGACTATTTTATTATTGCACATGGTAAAGAATGTGATTAAAGGCTCTTTTCCTATTTCAAAAGTTTTAGTTTTCGAGGGTAATAGCTACGTATGTTGAAAAAATGAAGATATTAGACAATTTTATAATTGCACATGGTAAAGAATGTGATTAAAGGCTCTTTTCCTATTTCAAAAGTTTTAGTTTTCGAGGGTAATAGCTACGTATGTTGAAAAAATGAAGATATGATACTATTTTATGATTGCAAATGGTAAAGAATGTGATTAAAGGCTCTTTTCCTATTTCAAAAGTTTTAGTTTTCGAGGGTAATAGCTTTGTCTGTGGAAAAAATGAAGATATTAGACAATTTTATGATTGCACATGGTAAAGAAATGTGATTAAAGGCTCTTTTCCTATTTCAAAAGTTGTAGTTTTCGAGGGTAATAGCTACGTATGTTGAAAAAATGAAGATATTAGACTATTTTATAATTGCAAATGGTAAAGAATGTTATTAAAGGCTCTTTTCCTATTTCAAAAGTTTTAGTTTTCGAGGGTAATAGCTTTGTCTGTTGAAAAAATGAAGATATTAGACTATTTTATGATTGCACATGGTAAAGAATGTGATTAAAGGCTCTTTTCCTATTTCAAAAGTTTTAGTTTTCGAGGGTAATAGCTACGTATGTTGAAAAAATGAAAATATTAGACTATTTTATGATTGCAAATGGTAAAGAATGTAATTAAAGGCTCTTTTCCTATTTCAAAAGTTTTAGTTTTTGAGGGTAATAGCTTTGTCTGTGGAAAAAATGAAGATATTAGACTATTTTATGATTGAAAATGGTAAAGAATGTGATTAAAGGCTCTTTTCCTATGTCAAAAGTTTTAGTTTTCGAGGGTAATAGCTACGTATGTTGAAAAAATGAAGATATTAGACTATTTTATGATTGCAAATGGTAAAGAATGTGATTAAAGGCTCTTTTCCTATTTCAAAAGTTTTAGTTTTTGAGGGTAATAGCTACGTATGTTGAAAAAATGAAGATATTAGACTATTTTATGATTTCAAATGGTAAAGAATGTGATTAAAGGCTCTTTTCCTACGTATGTTGAAAAAATGAAGATATTAGACTATTTTATGATTGCAAATGGTAAAGAATGTGATTAAAGGTTCTTTTCCTATTTCAAAAGTTTTAGTTTTCGAGGGTAATAGCTACGTATGTTCAAAAAATGAAGATATTAGACTATTTTATGATTGCACATGGTAAAGAATGTGATTAAAGGCTCTTTTCCTATTTCAAAAGTTTTAGTTTATGAGGGTAATAGCTACGTATGCTGAAAAATGAAGATATTAGACTATTTTATGATTGCACATGGTAAAGAATGTGATTAAAGGCTCTTTTCCTATTTCAAAAGTTTTAGTTTTCGAGGGTAATAGCTACGTATGTTGAAAAAATGAAGATATTAGACTATTCTATGATTGCAAATGGTAAAGAATGTGATTAAAGGCTCTTTTCCTATGTTAAAACTTTTAGTTTTCGTGGGTAATAGCTACGTATGTTGAAAAAATGAAGATATTAGACAATTTTATGATTGCACATGGTAAAGAATGTGATTAAAGGCTCTTTTCCTATTTCAAAAGTTTTAGTTTCCGAGGGTAATAGCTACGTATGTTGACAAAATGAAGATATTAGACTATTTTATGATTGCACATGGTAAAGAATGTGATTAAAGGCTCTTTTCCTATTTCAAAAGTTTTAGTTTTCCAGGGTAATAGCTACGTATGTTAAAAAATGAAGATATTAGACTATTTTATGATTGCAAATGGTAAAGAATGTGATTAAAGGCTCTTTTCCTATTTCAAAAAGTTTTAGTTTTCAAGGGGTAACAGCTACGTATGTTGAAAAAATGAAGATATTAGACTATTTTATGATTCCACATGGTAAAGAATGTGATTAAAGGCTCTTTTCCTATTTCAAAAGTTTTAGTTTTCGAGGGTAATAGCTTTGTCTGTGGAAAAAAATGAAGATATTAGACTATTTATGATTGAAAATGGTAAAGAATGTGATTAAAGGCTCTTTTTCCTATGTCAAAAGTTTTAGTTTTCGGGGGGTAATAGCTACGTATGTTGAAAAAATGAAGATATTAGACTATTTTATGATTGCAAATGGTAAAGAATGTGATTAAAGGCTCTTTTCCTATTTCAAAAGTTTTAGTTTTCGAAAGTAATAGCTACGTATGTTGAAAAAATGAAGATATTAGACTATTTTATGATTGCAAATGGTAAAGTTGAAAAAATGAAGATATTAGACTATTTTATGATTACAAATGGTAAAGAATGTGATTAAAGGCTCTTTTCCTATTTCAAAAGTTTTAGTTTTCGAGGGTAATAGCTACGTATGTTGAAAAAATGAAGATATTAGACTATTTTATGATTGCACATGGTAAAGAATGTGATTAAAGGCTCTTTTCCTATTTCAAAAGTTTTAGTTTATGAGGGTAATAGCTAGGTATGCTGAAAAATGAAGATATTAGACTATTTTATGATTGCACATGGTAAAGAATGTGATTAAAGGCTCTTTTCCTATTTCAAAAGTTTTAGTTTTCGAGGGTAATAGCTACTTATGTTGAAAAAATGAAGATATTAGACTATGCTATGATTGCAAATGGTAAAGAATGTGATTAAAGGCTCTTTTCCTATGTTAAAACTTTTAGTTTTCGAGGGTAATAGCTACGTATGTTGAAAAAATGAAGATATTAGACTATTTTATGATTGCACATGGTAAAGAATTTTTTATGATTGGACTATTTTATGATTGCAAATGGTAAAGAATGTGATTAAAGGCTCTTTTCCTATTTCAAAAGTTTTAGTTTCCGAGGGTAATAGCTACGTATGTTGACAAAATGAAGATATTAGACTATTTTATGATTGCACATGGTAAAGAATGTGATTAAAGGCTCTTTTCCTATTTCAAAAGTTTTAGTTTTCCAGGGTAATAGCTACGTATGTTGAAAAAATGAAGATATTAGACTATTTTATGATTGCAAATGGTAAAGAATGTGATTAAAGGCTCTTTTCCTATTTCAAAAGTTTTTGTTTTCAAGGGTAATAGCTACGTATGTTGAAAAAATGAAGATATTAGACTATTTTATGATTGCACATGGTAAAGAATGTGATTAAAGGCTCTTTTCCTATTTCAAAAGTTTTAGTTTTCGAGGGTAATAGCTTTGTCTGTGGAAAAAATGAAGATAATTAGACTATTTTATGATTGAAAATGGTAAAGAATGTGATTAAAGGCTCTTTTCCTATGTCAAAAGTTTTAGTTTTCGGGGGGTAATAGCTACGTATGTTGAAAAAATGAAGATATTAGACTATTTTATGATTGCAAATGGTAAAGAATGTGATTAAAGGCTCTTTTCCTATTTCAAAAGTTTTTAGTTTTCGAAAGTAATAGCTACGTATGTTGAAAAAATGAAGATATTAGACTATTTTATGATTGCAAATGGTAAAGAATGTGAATGAAGGCTCTTTTCCTTCGTATGTTGAAAAAATGAAGATATTAGACTATTTTATGATTGCAAATGGTAAAGAATGTGATTAAAGGCTCTTTTCCTATTTCAAAAGTTTTAGTTTTCGAGGGTAATAGCTACGTATGCTGAAAAATGAAGATATTAGACTATTTATGATTGCACATGGTAAAGAATGTGATTAAAGGCTCTTTTCCTATTTCAAAAGTTTTAGTTTTCGAGGGTAATAGCTACGTATGTTGAAAAAATGAAGATATTAGACTATTCTATGATTGCAAATGGTAAAGAATGTGATTAAAGGCTCTTTTCCTATGTCAAAACTTTTAGTTTTCGAGGGTAATAGCTACGTATGTTGAAAAAATGAAGATATTAGACTATTTTATGATTGCACATGGTAAAGAATTTTTTATGATTGGACTATTTTATGATTGCAAATGGTAAAGAATGTGATTAAAGGCTCTTTTCCTATTTCAAAAGTTTTAGTTTCCGAGGGTAATAGCTACGTATGTTGACAAAATAAAGATATTAGACTATTTTATGATTGCACATGGTAAAGAATGTGATTAAAGGCTCTTTTCCTATTTCAAAAGTTTTAATTTTCCAGGGTAATAGCTAAGTATGTTGAAAAAATGAAGATATTAGACTATTTTATGATTGCAAATGGTAAAGAATGTGATTAAAGGCTCTTTTCCTATTTCAAAAGTTTTAGTTTTCAAGGGTAATAGCTACGTATGTTGAAAAAATGAAGATATTAGACAATTTTATGATTGCACATGGTAAAGAATGTGATTAAAGGCTCTTTTCCTATTTCAAAAGTTTTAGTTTTCGAGGGTAATAGCTTTGTCTGTGGAAAAAATGAAGATATTAGACTATTTTATAATTGAAAATGGTAAAGAATGTGATTAAAGGCTCTTTTCCTATGTCAAAAGTTTTAGTTTTCGGGGGTAATAGCTACGTATGTTGAAAAAATGAAGATATTAGACTATTTTATGATTGCAAATGGTAAAGAATGTGATTAAAGGCACTTTTCCTATTTCAAAAGTTTTAGTTTTCGAAAGTAATAGCTACGTATGTTGAAAAAATGAAGATATTAGACTATTTTATGATTGCAAATGGTAAAGAATGTGAATGAAGGCTCTTTTCCTACGTATGTTGAAAAAATGAAGATATTAGACTATTTTATGATTGCAAATGGTAAAGAATGTGATTAAAGGCTCTTTTCCTATTTCAAAAGTTTTAGTTTTCGAGGGTAATAGCTACGTATGTTGAAAAAATGAAGATATTAGACTATTTTATGATTGCACATGGTAAAGAATGTGATTAAAGGCTCTTTTCCTATTTCAAAAGTTTTAGTTTATGAGGGTAATAGCTACGTATGCTGAAAAATGAAGATATTAGACTATTTTATGATTGCACATGGTAAAGAATGTGATTAAAGGCTCTTTTCCTATTTCAAAAGTTTTAGTTTTCGAGGGTAATAGCTACGTATGTTGAAAAAATGAAGATATTAGACTATTCTATGATTGCAAATGGTAAAGAATGTGATTAAAGGCTCTTTTCCTATGTCAAAACTTTTAGTTTTCGAGGGTAATAGCTACGTATGCTGAAAAAATGAAGATATTAGACTATTTTATGATTGCACATGGTAAAGAATGTGATTAAAGGCTCTTTTCCTATTTCAAAAGTTTTTGTTTTCGAGGGTAATAGCTACGTATGTTGAAAAAATGAAGATATTAGACTATTTTATGATTGCAAATGGTAAAGAATGCGATTAAAGGCTCTTTTCCTATTTCAAAAGTTTTAGTTTTCGAGGGTAATAGCTACGTATGTTGAAAAAATGAAGATATTAGACTATTTTATGATTGCACATGGTAAAGAATGTGATTAAAGGCTCTTTTCCTATTTCAAAAGTTTTAGTTTATGAGGGTAATAGCTACGTATGCTGAAAAATGAAGATATTAGACTATTTTGTGATTGCACATGGTAAAGAATGTGATTAAAGGCTCTTTTCCTATTTCAAAAGTTTTAGTTTTCGAGGGTAATAGCTACGTATGTTGAAAAAATGAGGATATTAGACTATTCTATGATTGCAAATAGTAAAGAATGTGATTAAAGGCTCTTTTCCTATGTCAAAACTTTTAGTTTTCGAGGGTAACAGCTACGTATGCTGAAAAAATGAAGATATTAGACTATTTTATGATTGCACATGGTAAAGAATGTGATTAAAGGCTCTTTTCCTATTTCAAAAGTTTTTGTTTTCGAGGGTAATAGCTACGTATGTTGAAAAAATGAAGATATTAGACTATTTTATGATTGCACATGGTAAAGAATGTGATTAAAGGCTCTTTTCCTATTTCAAAAGTTTTAGTTTTCGTGGGTAATAGCTATGTATGTTGAAAAAATGAAGATATTAGACAATTTTATGATTGCACATGGTAAAGCATGTGATTAAAGGCTCTTTTCCTATTTCAAAAGTTTTAGTTTTTGAGGGTAATAGCTATGTATGTTGAAAAAATGAAGATATTAGACTATTTTATGATTGCAAATGGTAAAGAATGTGCTTAAAGGCTCTTTTCCTATTTCAAAAGTTTTAGTTTTCCAGGGTAATAGCTACGTATGTTGAAAAAATGAAGATATTAGACTATTTTATGATTGCACATGGTAAAGAATGTGATTAAAGGCTCTTTTCCTATTTCAAAAGTTTTAGTTTTCGAGGGTAATAGCTACGTATGCTGAAAAAATGAAGATATTATACTATTTTATGATTGCACATGGTAAAGAATGTGATTAAAGGCTCTTTTCCTATTTCAAAAATTTCAGTTTTCGAGGGTAATAGCTACGTATGTTGAAAAAATGAAGGTATTAGACTATTTTATGATTGCAAATGGTAAAGAATGTTATTAAAGGCTCTTTTCCTATGTCATAAGTTTTAGTTTTCGAGGGTAATAGCTACGTATGTTGAAAAAATGAAGATATTCGACTATTTTATGATTGCACATGGTAAAGAATGTGATTAAAGGCTCTTTTCCTATTTCAAAAGTTTTAGTTTTCGAGGGTAATAGCTACGTATGTTGAAAAAATGAAGGTATTAGACAATTTTATGATTGCACATGGTAAAGAATGTGATTAAAGGCTCTTTTCCTATTTCAAAAGTTTTAGTTTTCGAGGGTAATAGCTACGTATGTTGAAAAAATGAAGATATTAGACTATTTTATGAATGCAAATGGTAAAGAATGTGATTAAAGGCTCTATTCCTATTTCAAAAGTTTTAGTTTTCGAGGATAATAGCTACGTATGTTGAAAAAATTAAGATATTAGACTATTTTATGATTGCAAATGGTAAAGAATGTGATTAAAGGCTCTTTTCCTATTTCAAAAGTTTTAGTTTTCGAGGGTAATAGCTAAGTATGTTGAAAAACTGAAGATATTAGACTATTTTATGATTGCAAATGGTAAAGAATGTGATTAAAGACTCTTTTCCTATGTCAAAAGTTTTAGTTTTCGAGGGTAATAGCTACGTATGTTGAAAAAATGAAGATATTAGACTATTTTATGATTGCAAATGGTAAAGAATGTGATTAAAGGCTCTTTTCCTATGTCAAAAGTTTTAGTTTTCGAGGGTAATAGCTACGTATGTTGACAAAATGAAGATATTAGACTATTTTATGATTGCACATGGTAAAGAATGTGATTAAAGGCTCTTTTCCTATTTCAAAAATTTTAGTTTTCGAGGGTAATAGCTACGTATGCTGAAAATATGAAGATATTAGACTATTTTATGATTGCACATGGTAAAGAATGTGATTAAAGGCTCTTTTCCTATTTCAAAAGTTTTAGTTTTCCAGGGTAATAGCTACGTATGTTGAAAAAATGAAGATATTAGACTATTTTATGATTGCAAATGGTAAAGAATGTGCTTAAAGGCTCTTTTCCTATTTCAAAAGTTTTAGTTTTCGAGGGTAATAGCTACGTATGTTGACAAAATGAAGATATTAGACTATTTTATGATTGCACATGGTAAAGAATGTGATTAAAGGCTCTTTTCCTATTTCAAAAGTTTTAGTTTTCGAGGGTAATAGCTACGTATGCTGAAAATATGAAGATATTAGACTATTTTATGATTGCACATGGTAAAGAATGTGATTAAAGGCTCTTTTCCTATTTCAAAAGTTTTAGTTTTCCAGGGTAATAGCTACGTATGTTGAAAAAATGAAGATATTAGACTATTTTATGATTGCAAATGGTAAAGAATGTGATTAAAGGCTCTTTTCCTATTTCAAAAGTTTTAGTTTTCCAGGGTAATAGCTACGTATGTTGAAAAAATGAAGATATTAGACTATTTTATGATTGCACATGGTAAAGAATGTGATTAAAGGCTCTTTTCTTATTTCAAAAATTTTAGTTTTCGAGGGTAAAAGCTACGTATGCTGAAAAAATGAAGATATTATACTATTTTATGATTGCACATGGTAAAGAATGTGATTAAAGGCTCTTTTCTTATTTCAAAAATTTCAGTTTTCGAGGGTAATAGCTACGTATGTTGAAAAAATGAAGGTATTAGACTATTTTATGATTGCAAATGGTAAAGAATGTTATTAAAGGCTCTTTTCCTATGTCAAAAGTTTTAGTTTTCGAGGGTAATAGCTACGTATGTTGAAAAAATGAAGATATTCGACTATTTTATGATTGCACATGGTAAAGAATGTGATTAAAGGCTCTTTTCCTATTTCAAAAGTTTTAGTTTTCGAGGGTAATAGCTACGTATGTTGAAAAAATGAAGATATTAGACAATTTTATGATTGCACATGGTAAAGAATGTGATTAAAGGCTCTTTTCCTATTTCAAAAGTTTTAGTTTTCGAGGGTAATAGATACGTATGTTGAAAAAATGAAGATATTAGACTATTTTATGAATGCAAATGGTAAAGAATGTGATTAAAGGCTCTTTTCCTATTTCAAAAGTTTTAGTTTTCGAGGATAATAGCTACGTATGTTGAAAAAATTAAGATATTAGACTATTTTATGATTGCAAATGGTAAAGAATGTGCTTAAAGGCTCTTTTCCTATTTCAAAAGTTTTAGTTTTCGGGGGTAATAGCTACGTATGTTGAAAAAAGAAGATATTAGACTATTTTATGATTGCAAATGGTAAAGAATGTGATTAAAGACTCTTTTCCTATGTCAAAAGTATTAGTTTTCGAGGGTAAAAGCTACGTATGTTGAAAAAATGAAGATATTAGACTATTTTATGATTGCAAATGGTAAAGAATGTGATTAAAGGCTCTTTTCCTATGTCAAAAGTTTTAGTTTTCGAGGTAATAGCTACGTATGTTGAAAAAATGAAGATATTAGACAATTTTATGATTGCACATGGTAAAGAATGTGATTAAAGACTCTTTTCCTATTTCGAATATTTTAGTTTTCGAGGGTATTAGCTACGTATGCTGAAAAAATGAAGATATTAGACTATTTTATGATTGCACATGGTAAAGAATGTGATTAAAGGCTCTTTTCCTATTTCAAAAGTTTCAGTTTTCGCGGGTAATAGCTACGTATGTTGAAAAAATGAAGATATTAGACTATTTTATGATTGCAAATGGTAAAGAATTTGATTAAAGGCTCTTTTCCTATGTCAAAAGTTTTATTTTTGACGGTAATAGCTACGTATGTTGAAAAAATGAAGATATTAGACTATTTTATGATTGCACATGGTAAAGAATGTGATTAAAGGCTCTTTTCCTATTTCAAAAGTTTTAGTTTTCGAGGGTAATAGCTACGTATGTTGAAAAAATGAAGATATTAGACTATTTTATGATTGCAAATGGTAAAGAATGTGATTAGAGGCTCTTTTCCTATGTCAAAAGTTTTAGTTTTCGAGGGTAATAGCTACGTATGTTGAAAAAATGAAGATATTAGACTATTTTATGATTGCAAATGGTAAAGAATGTGATTAAAGGCTCTTTTCCTATTTCAAAAGTTTTAGTTTTCGAGGGTAATAGCTACGTATGTTGAAAAAATGAAGATATTAGACTATTTTATGATTGCAAATGGTAAAGAATGTGATTAAAGGCTCTTTTCCTATTTCAAAAGTTTTAGTTTTCGAGGGTAATAGCTACGTATGTTGAAAAAATGAAGATATTAGACTATTTTATGATTGCACATGGTAAAGAATGTGATTAAAGGCTCTTTTCCTATTTCAAACGTTTTAGTTTTGGAGGATAATAGCTAGGTATGTTGAAAAAATGAAGATATTAGACTATTTTATGATTGCACATGGTAAAGAATGTGATTAAAGGCTCTTTTCCTATTTCAAAAGTTTTAGTTTTCGAGGGTAATAGCTACGTATGCTGAAAAAATGAAGATATTAGACTATTTTATGATTGGACATGGTAAAGAATGTGATTAAAGGCTCTTTTCCTATTTCAAAAGTTTCAGTTTTCAAGGGTAATAGCTACGTATGTTGAAAAAATGAAGATATTAGACTATTTTATGATTGCAAATGGTAAAGAATGTGATTAAAGGCTCTTTTCCTATGTCAAAAGTTTTAGTTTTCGAGGGTAATAGCTACGTGTGTTGAAAAAAATGAAGATATTAGACTATTTTATGATTGCACATGGTAAAGAATGTGATTAAAGGCTCTTTTCCTATTTCAAAAGTTTTAGTTTTCGAGGGTAATAGCTACGTATGTTGAAAAAATGACGATATTAGACTATTTTATGATTGCAAATGGTAAAGAATGTGATTAGAGGCTCTTTTCCTATGTCAAAAGTTTTAGTTTTCGAGGGTAATAGCTACGTATGTTGAAAAAATGAAGATATTAGACAATTTTATGATTGCACATGGTAAAGAATGTGATTAAAGACTCTTCCTATTTCAAAAGTTTTAGTTTTCGAGGGTAATAGCTACGTATGCTGAAAAAATGAAGATATTAGACTATTTTATGATTGCACATGGTAAAGAATGTGATTAAAGGCTCTTTTCCTATTTCAAAAGTTTCAGTTTTCGAGGGTAATAGCTACGTATGTTGAAAAAATGAAGATGTTAGACTATTTTTTGATTGCAAATGGTAAAGAATGTGATTAAAGGCTCTTTTCCTATGTCAAAAGTTTTAGTTTTCGAGGGTAATAGCTACGTATGTTGAAAAAATGAAGATATTAGACTATTTTATGATTGCAC